>NW_009614561.1:135266-139491 GCF_000690535.1 Cariama cristata | reverse complement strand
GCAGCAGGAAGAAAATTCAAGAGGTGCCCCAGAAAATGTAGGTGCCCAACTTGAAATTATTAGATATTTAATGGGGTTGTCTGTCGGTTCACTATTTAGATTATTTTTCTCCAACCACAGTAACAGAGAAACCCAACACTAATAAAAAACATGAAAACTGCTGATTATTAGCATCTCATAGAGCATAGCTGTAATTATCCAAGGGCTTGCATTCAAAAATGGAGAAAGGTGAAATCAGCAGAGTCTGACTTTTTTGGCCCTGTTCATCTAGACTGTTCTATTCTCTGCACTGAAGCCTACAATCTTTAACAGTGCATCTCAGTAAAACACCTAATACCTATTCTTTAAAGGTATTTATTACTTCTACTGCATTATGATTGCCAGGCCAATTTAAAAATAAATCCTTATTTGATGGAATTCAATTACCTCCAGAGTTTTTATCTGATTGGCCTTCTTGAGGAATACAGTGTGCCAGGCAGATTGCATAGGGAGTTTTAAAAAACCATTTATCCCTTAGCACCTTCATAGCATTATAAAAATAATAATAATAAAAAAAGTTTCACTTACTTGTATTTCACCTCCTTTAAGTGTGCTTCACCAGCTTTCCTAAATTTGTTCTGGCTGCTATTATGTTGATTTCTGCATTGCCCTCTAACCCCTTCCAGCATCCAAGTGAGGCAGCTGGTTGCCTGTTGATTACGACAGTGGCTCCCATTTCTCATTTCTGGTCTTGAACCAAAGGTTTCAAACTTGTTGTTGATTGCTGTATGATGGCTTGAGTTGCACTCAGATGTACTCAGTGCTTTAATAATTGCCACCTACAGAAATCTCATTCCTTTTAATGTGATTTGAGATACACCAGTTTAAAGTATTTCCTAAAGTCTGATAAGTGATATTGTTGGAGGCAAATAGTTTGAGGTTAAGAGTTAGGATGCAAGAAGTAGAGAGAATTGGAGAAATAATTCCATCAATTACTTTCATGACCTAAATCTTTAACTGAAGTCTGTGGGAAAATGTGATTGTTATCTTCCAATCTGGTGTGTTGTGACTGTGTTAAATTTCATGTCCACCTTTTAATTTAAGGAATGTTTTTGTTCCTCTGCTGCGAAAGTTAAAGAAACAACCGGATACATTCTCAGGGAAGAATTTGTTTCCTGAAATATATCTTTGGTATAAGCGACATCAGTGAAGTTATAACAGAGTAGAATCAGACTTCAAACAGATCCTGAAAATGTGAATTTACTTGCAGTTATGTGAGGCAGCAGAGGAGTCTTTTTGACCTTAAACGTGATAATAAGCAAAAAAAGCATCACAAATTAGCATGTTGACACTTGACTTCAGAGGAAGATGATCTTATCAGAGATGAAATGGTTAATTTGGGTTTCTAAAATGGGAACTGAAACACAGACAAGTCAGTCCATTTTCATACTTGTCCACCATGCTACTCATGAAAAGGGTTGAATTGCATAGATGTTTAAGTCATACCCTTCTCTAATTAGATGTTCATTTAACCCTGTTCATAGAATGTGAGTAGAAAGTAAAAATAGAATGCTATCCACAGAAAAATAAAATGTGGATGATGTTCTAGATTGTAATTGCCTGGCTATAAGTTCTGATAATCTTTCCATCCAGCCTTGCTTACTGGGGAAGTTATTCTACAAACACTCCAGTCAAATACAACAATGGTTAAGTGTGTCAGCTTTTTGCCATTAGCCTTTTCAGATTCCTCCAGAGAATTGGCTCAGGGAGCAGTTCCTCTTCCTGATGCCATTAGGTGTGGAGTTGGAGGTCTTGATTCCTGGGTTAGTCACTGCCTGCTGATTTCTTATCCCATTGTGGAGCTGGCTACTCCTCTTCCTCTGCTCAAATTAGTTTCAAATCCAGAAAGTCTCCAGTTTACCATCTCACACCTAGACTCACTGTCCCCACCCTAGAGTCGGTCCCTATTCTAAGGGCACCATACCCATAATGATTCCTCTGTCTCATACTGGAGTTTGTTATAATTATTTAGTCAAACCCTACCCAAGTCTAGATTCCACCCTGACTATCCATTTCATAATATCTCTTCCCCCGTAAGCCCTTTGGCAAGGCATCGTCAAGTTCCTTGTGTTTTTAAAGTCTGTGGTCTGATAGGATCCCATCTGGCTAAGCCCTCTAGCTCCTGCAATAAAAACCTCTGAGTGTGATGATGAACAGCAAGATTGGATTTTCAGTTTCAGTCTAGTAGATTAGCGAGTAATATTTATACTACAGTTACCCTAGTAGTTTTGCAAGCTGTTTCAACATCTGCTTTGGAGACACTGCAGTTCTGCGAATACTGCCACTGTCCCATGGAAGATATTTGGGGGCTGGAGTCTATGCCAGTATCATGGAAGTGTGCTCGTTTACCTTGGCTGAACATCTGTCCCATGGATGAAATTCTGGCAAATGTTAACTACAATTTCTGTTTGCAGAGCAGTAGATTTTCTTTATAAAAGTCTTCCCTATGAGCTTGGTAGGAAATTCCAATATGGCCATACTCTGAAGTCATTAGTTTCTGTGTAAATCTAGAGTAAATTCTGAAGATGTCAGTAAAGTTGCCCTGTATTAGCTTCGGTGTTACACTGATGAGGATAGAGCCTGCCGTCTCTCCTGATGATATGTCTGGTCTGTCACCAGTCGTGCATTTTTGGTTGATGGGATTGCCCTTTTCCCAACTGTTTCTCTGACAGGTGGATTCTGTAGTTACTTTGAAGTACCCCAAATCCCTGTGGATAGAATAATCATTCTGATCGTTGCAACAAGCTTTCCATTGACTGCTGGACCAGGCTGTGTTTAAGCTGCCATCCATCTCCTAGGCCTTTCTCGCTGCCAGCATGTCAGCTGACATTATCCCTCCTACTCAACCGAACTAATCTGGACAATGCTGGCCTCCTGCCAGCTCAGTACTTCATCATTAACTCTCCTCCTAGAATCTCATTTTTTGTGGATATCCATTTTATTCTGCCTCAGCCACTTTCATTTAAAACTCTTCAATCTTCTAAGCAATAACCTTTTTAATCTATGTGCTATAATGTTTTCTTAAGAATTTATGATTTTTCCATTCCTCTCTCCCTTCCTAGTTGTGAATTGTCATATTAGCCTGCTTGTAGGAGTAGTTTGCAAATATTCTCTGGAAGGTCCTTATCTTGGCCCCCTTCCTCTTCTAGAGAAAAAAAAAAAAAACCCTCAACCTTTAATGAACTTGCTGCTAAAGTAGATTAGCCATTTTCTGTTGGCAAGATTGATGATGCTATCAATGTTATTAAGTCACTAGGTATGAATTCCTCATTGTGTAAACCCGAAGTAATAAGCACTGTTAGAGCCCCAGGCCATCCATCTCACTGTTGCCTTTCCAGTCTTCTTTCCTAAGTGAAAAAGAAATAATAATAGAAAAAAAAAAAAAAGGAAGAGGTAGGAAGGTAGGAGAGAGGCTGCTAGTTTCAAACTCTGAGGCTGCTGACTTACTTTTTACCAGGTTTGGTTGTTTGGCTTGATTTGGGGAATCTAGAATTGCAAACTGCTCTGGGTTGTAGCTGTGTTTCAGGATTTTTGAAATGGAATGTTGTATTGTGGGTTATTATGTTTTTCTGCATTTCTCCTTGGCTATGAGTGTTGTTTGGCTGGCTACCAGTGAAAGAGGATTCTGGAAGCAGACTGTAGGGAAAAATAGCCAAAATGAGTTGACTTTCAAGGAGAGTGTCCACAACCCTTTGACTGAGCACTAAACAGCTCTGTACAAGGAAGTGAAAGAATAGATGTTGCATCATTTTGGCAACCAGTGCAGAGCTGCTTGTGCCTATCAGCATTTTTAGGGTTACCATGACTTCTCCTGGTCTAAACAGAGCTTAGATCTTGGTGAAACACTTTTCTTCATTCCTGCCTCATCTGGAGATTTTCAGGGATTTTTAATTTTGACTTCTGATATGCATTTCTAGTTCAGAAAGATGAGCCTTACTTTTGGAGGCTTTCCTGAATTTTGAAGGTGCAATTGTGAACTTCAAATTAACTTTCATGCCATTTAGCTGTGGGCATAAATAAGAGGATTTAGCCAAGTAAAGACCTAACTAACAAGAATGGGAGAGGCTAAATCTTGTTTTCCTCCTTTCCATAGCTCTATCTACAATACTAGATTGCCAGCTGAGGTGGCCTATTTACCAATTAAGCCACTATTTTTACCATACTTTTCTTCATTTGCTATAGATAA
>NW_009614561.1:53353-135254 GCF_000690535.1 Cariama cristata | reverse complement strand
CAGTGTAAGAAAAAAGTTTGCTTGTTAACATTCAGATCAACTGCAGTATTCTGCTCTTCAGAGGTAAATGTCATAATTCTCCATATCAATGTTGTGGTTAGTTAGACCTGCTGATGTGGCAGTTTCTTTGTGCTTTGCTTGTGTTTGATGTTCAGAGCATGGTATAACCAGAGCCGTACAAAGTCTGAAGCAGAATTTAAAAGATGTGTAGTAGTCTGGCACAACTCTTGATGTGTTTTAAAGTCTATCGCCTGTGAGAATGAACTAAATGATGATGCATTTCCTGGCAGTTGGGACAACAGATTCTGTGTACGAGAAAACAGAAGAGGTTTCTGTGAAAGTTCTTGCTCAAATTAATTCAGTGTGGTCTATACTAGTTACATAAAAGTAGTTGTTTGCTTTTGCTAAAACTCAGAAGAGTTTTTTACCTTCACTAGAAGGCTAACACTTTTTCTACTCAATACGCTGTGTTTTGAAGACCTGTGCAGGAACCATGAAAGCTGTGATAACCACAGCAGTCTTTTGTCAACACCACTGGTTTATCCCTCTCCCCTTCATACCATGCATAACACTGCAGAAAGCAAGCTCTGCGGTCATTAAAGGTTTTCCTGGGATGGCATTTCACACAGTATATAGGCTTTTCTGGAAAAGTGGAGGACATGCCATGTGGAAATGAAGGTAATCAAACATAAACTAATATAATTTGTCTGGCAGAACATCCTATAGCAATGCTTCCCTTAGCTTATAATTTTCCATATTACTCTTGAAGCATAGGGAGGGACAACCCTGTGAGGAAACCAGCTTTCCTCACCTTCTTTTCCCCTTTCTACTCAAATCTCAAAACATTCTGCAAAATATGAAGTAGGCTCCAGGTTAACCTCATGAATGCACAGAATTTCTTCTTCAGATCACAGGAAACTTGTTATCAACAAGTAGCAGGCTAGCAGAAAGCTTCTGTTAGCCTGTAAGCCTGTATTTGTATTATAGGTGAGTATCTTCCAGGAGAAAAGCATAATTGGAAGACAACTCAAGTAGAGAACAGACAAGCTTTGTTTTATGTGAGCAAGCACTAGAATTTGAAGACATGCAAAGATCCATAGCTTTCAAAGTCATGTGCTCTTTTAGGACTCAGTACTAAACTTCTGCACGGGGTTAATACTTTTGGAGGGAGGACAATATCCTTTTCTTCTTTCTTTCTAATTTTCTTGAGCTTTTTTTTTGCTCCTTTACTCCTTTTCTCCTTTAGCTCCTTTACTATTCTCCTCAGACTTCAGTACAATAAACCCTCCTCAACTGAAAATACAGCTGTTATCTTTTGCTTATACCACTTCATTCCTCTCTTTTCATAACGTTCTTGTTGCTGTTCTTTCAGTACTGCATTTTAACTATGGGAAGTGTTTGAGAAAGAGAAACTACACCAAATGCTGTTTTTTTCCAGCATTATTGTTAATGAATTTTAGCAGACAGGGCTGCTGTTGTGGTTTAACCCCAGCCAGCAACTAAGCCCCACTCAGCCGCTCACTCACTCCCCCCGCACAGTGGGTTGGAGGAAGGAATTGGAAGGGTCAAAATGAGAACACTCGTGGGTTGAGATAAAGACAGTTTAATAGGTAAAGCAAAACCCGTACATGCGAAACAAAGCAAAACAAGGAATCCATTCCCCACTTCCCATGGGCAGGCAGGTGTTCAGCCATCTCCAGGAAAGCAGGGCTCCATCACGGGTAATGGTGACTTGGGAAGACAAAGGCCACCACTCTGAATGTCCCCCCACCTCCTCCTTCTTCCCCCAGCTTTGTATGATGAGCATGACGCCATACGGTATGGGACATCCCTTTGGTCAGTGAGGGTCAGCTGTCCTGGCTGTGTCCCCTCCCAACTCCTTGTGCACCCCCAGCCCACTCGCTGGTGGTGGGGCGTGAGAGGCAGAAAAGGCCTTGACTTAGTATAAACACTACTTAGCAACAACTAAAAACATCAGTGTGTTATCAACACTATTGTCATATTAAATTCGAAACATAACACTATACTAGCTAGTAGGAAGGAAATTAACTCTATCCCAGCCAAAACTAGGACAGCTGCTTTCTAATGGTACAGTTTTCAGCTACAAGCTTGCTTCTTCAAGATCTCAGAACAGATTTAACAGAAACATAACCACAAGGAACAGGGGTTCCTTAAGTCCTTAAGTTCTGTTTCTGTAGCCAGCAAAGCTTTCTTTGTCTTTGGGATAAAGCCCATAGTATTTCAAACTCTGCCTTTCTCTGCCTTTTCCAGTAACTCTTTCATCCCTACATCAATAAAAATCTCTTCCCCCCCCCAAGTTTTTCACCATTGTTAGTATCTCTGGTGCACTTTCATGTGTTTTAAATTCAAGGTGGAGGAGAAATGTGTTTCTTGGCAGAATTACAGCTCCTGATAGCATTTTCTCTGTGGTGCTTCCATGTAACAACTCCAGCAACTTCTGCTTACATTTTTGCTGCTTGGCAGAAAGGAGCCATTTGGGGATTTGCTACAGACTTGAGCTATAGGCAACCAACTCTAGAGTTCCTGCGAGCGTATGTATTTGGTGGACTTGTCTGGGGCCAGTGAAAAAGGAAAAAGATTATGCTATAATCAGTATAATGTCCTTGTAGGGACTCATCTTATAAATTCGCAGATACCAGGTTCTTTTGCTTTCCTTCAGGATTAGAATACTGCAGCTGGAGGAAATGATCTTTTTAAGGGCTTGCATCTCCAGGGGATAGAGATTACTGGTAACTTTTAAAAAACTTAATTAACACAAAGATCTCATGCAACATTATGCATCATACCAGCAGTGCTGTTCTTTTCTTTGTTACAGATTCACCAAAATAACTAAAATGATATTCTGAAGTAGTGTCAGCAAAGAAATTTGGTAATAATTGCATAAGATTTTGCACTGTGCTACCCTATTAGTTCTTTCTAGGCAGAAACACCAGGCATCAAAAGTCAACAAGTGATATCCTCCTGCTAGTAAAGCATGAGTTTCCAGCTATGCTTTGAGATAGGAGTATGGGTTGTTAGAGAGCTGGAGATTGCTGTTCACGTACTTGCCATGAGTCCTGCTTTCTGTTTCTTCAGATTCTGATCCACGTGTCCTTTTGTTGTCACTTTAGCTTCTACCTGAACTGCTTACTTCTCTGTCGCTTGTTTACGTAGATCAAAAAATCCTTATTTATCCCCTCGTCTCAACAGCTTTTTTAGTTTCTGGCTGAGAGTTATTATTTATTAAAGTTCTATCCATGATAATATGCCCTATTTAAAAAAAAATAATTGCTCTAATAGGAATATATCCTATCCTGATAAATTTTATTTTTAATAGAATCATAGAACAGCCTGGGTTGGAAGGGACCTCAAAAGATCATCTGATCCAACCTTATTAGAAACAAAAGTCACAGTTATAATTTCTCATGTTGTCTAGGAATGTAAGGAAATTTCTGTGTGCATTTTAATCCATCAGTAGTCAATACTTGGTCAGACTAACCACTTCAGTATTTTCTCTATCACCTAATAATGACAGTAGTTGTAAGAATCAGACCCACAGATTAATTCCACTGCAAAGGTAACAAAAAGGTCCAAAGAAGTTAAAAAGACAGGTCATTTATCTAAATATTAAAGAGTACAGGGAAAGGCAAGCATATGGATGCATAGCAGAATACCTAGCTTAAAAGTTGTCAGGCTGGGAATGACAGACCGTGTTCTTCCATGGAAGAATTTAAAATAACGTTGGCTGTTTCAGAATTAGGACCTAATGTTTTAATAATTGTTTGGTTTTCTCTTTGTTGTTGACTGTTCCTCATTCTGATAATAATATCACTGTCTTTGTTGGCTAGTGCTTCTCTAAAGATTTTTGCTAATACATTAGGAAACCAAATCTAACAAATATATTACTCTTTCAAAGAATGGTTTAGTCAGGCTTTTCATTTTCCCTTCACTTTCCATCACTTTTCTCCCATACTCGATTTTGTACAGCTAACCTCGAGAGCTGCGTTATGAAAGTGTTCCTATCAAGATTCAGAAGAGGGTATTGTCTCAGCTATATATATAATTACATACAGAAGGAACTGTAAACTTACCTTTTGAAAGCTGTGAAATGCTGAAATTAAGTGTTAATTAATTTTGTAGCATTAGTACTGTATGATCAGGATATTAAAGACTGCATTGTAATAGAGATAATACTTTCTTTAATTTCATGATTGCATACTTTTTTTGTTTTAAGTGGTCCCCATTCATCACTGTGTGATCTCTAAACAAATAGGGATCTACCATTCTGTCTTACCCTCACTACTTAGTGCTTGGCCCATGACCTCTGTATGACATCATTCAGATTGTCCTCTAGAGAAAAAGACATTAATTTCTGTATGGATTGTGTATGGATTGGGGGCTTCTTAACTATTAATGAACTGACTTTCATAACATGCTGCAAAAAGAGGTTGCGACATTCCTGTATTACAGACGGAGATACCAAAGCATGGACAGTTCAAGATTGAAACTTTCCATTTGGGCAGTTTCCTAATGTTAAATTCATAAGATTCAATTGATGGTTTGTTTTATTTCCAGAGTACTTAATTTTATGTAACTTTTTATATGTCACCAGCCATTGACTGCTACAGCACATTTGTGGAGCAGATTCACAACTCAAAGGCTTGCATGATGATGGATGACAAACTGACATTGGTGCAGCTGTGATCACCATAATCAAAGACATTTACCTGACACTACTTTGGTACTGTGTGGGAGAAAGCAGGTGTATAGTCCAGTTCTCAAATGCCATGTTCAGGCACTCTTTCTGCAGTTCTCCTTCATTCATCATTCACCTGCAAACTCTAGAAAAAGTTAAGGGTCCTGTGTTCAAATATCTGATTCACTGCAGAGTTCTGCTTATGCCCAACAGGCCTGGTCGGGAGTATGTTCATGTCAGTAAAGCTTGCTTCTGGCTAAGTAAATAACTGGGTTAGATATGAAAGTGTTTTTTATCTCATGTATCTTCTGGAGAAGTTAATTTCCTTTCCCCTCTGCAGCAGTAGGAAACTAAGGGCTTTTGAAGCAGCTTGCCTTCCAGCCAGAGAGAAAATGGTTATGACATTCAACCCACGATAGCCAAGAGCTTGGTGTTCACTTTTTTCTCTCCACCCACTGATTTATTTGAGGAATTGGAGGACACTTTAGCTTTAGCCTCCACTACTGCCCTGTGTAGATCCAGATGATGTAGTGTGGAAACAGCCGTGTAATTGAAGGGTATCAGCCTGCACATGACTACTGCTGCCCCACAGCTCACTCTGTCTCTGATTGTGACCAGAAATTCCAGCCTAAATTTGGAGAACTATTTGTGTGGAGACAGAGAAGATGCCTAGCAAGTCTTAATTTTCAGTCAGATCAGAGAATCCAGAGCAATTTAACAGAAAAAATTGTTGCTTGTGATGCACACTGGCTGGTTTGCCACTGAATCAAGGTCCCTTTTCTACAGCTTTGATTTAGGAGGTGTTCCTAACTAAAATTATTAGTGTGACTTTGTTTTGAGCAATCCTAGATCTATGCCTAGCGTACATATAACAGTTATGCTGATGAAGTCCCAATGGTGGTGCTGAATAAATATGTTGTTTGCTTCCAGGAAAGTGTTAATGCCGTTTTTAGTGAAGCAAAGAGAGGGTTAATTAGGAGGAAATATTTATAATTTTGTTTTGAGGCTATGATCTGTTAAACAGGCAGGAAAATAACAGTGAAAGGAAGGACCTCTGTCATGACAGACGCAACTGTAAAGGAGATTCAATGCCTTTCGCAGCAATTAGGAAATCATGTGTTTCAGGTACTGCTAAACATCAAACTGCAGGTGTTGGTTAATAAAATGCTAACGTCTACAGCAAAGAATTTCACACTTCTTGTCTCTTATCTCTCATTTTGGGATCAGATGAAGCGACACATTCTAGTGGTTTCCAGGGAGACAGTGTTTTGCTCACAGATGAGCCTTACATTGTGTTCCTAGCACCAGAGATGCTTTGATTATGGGAGAGAGGAGATAACTTTTTTCTTAAGTTTTCAGCCTTTACCATCAGTAATGAAGTTTTCAGAAAACACCCTGAAGTGCCTTATGATGCTGTTTTCTCATGCAGTTAATGAATAATATTTTCATTTGCAGTGTTCTGTGATCATTTCTCATAAATTTCCATTAGCTAGAGCTTTATTCCAATATTCAGACTAGTGGGGCTTGTCTTAGCACATAAGCTAGAGTGGTTTAACTTAAATTGTTTTAAAAATTGTCCTAGGTAGGCGTTTCTATTTATGTACATATTTTTTTAACCGTTCAAATCTGTGTCCAAAAGTGTTTTAATTCCCAAACTATTTTTAACCATTACAGTGCTTTTGGCAGGATTTGTATCACTTCTAAAAAGCAGCAGTTTGAAAGCTTTTCTCAGCTCTGCATTGTAAAAAAGATCAGCATAAATCACTGTCTTGCTTTTTGCTAACCAGAAATCATGTAATCCTTACAACTCCTGGTTATTGTTCAATTGCTGTGGAGAAAGTGAATGTCCTCTGTAGTTAAAGAAAAAAGAAAAGCCAAAGACCACCCAGCACATAAATTTCAACTGACTGCAATGGGATTTCACACATCTACCTAGTAAATTACTGTGGATAAATAATGTGCCATGATGAATCACCTAGACTTTATTAACCTATACTGAATTAGACTCCTCACACTAAAATATTTCACTGCATTATTTTATTGCCTATTACTGTCACAAAATAAACTACTGACTATGGAATGATGTACTAGTTTTGGACAGATTGACGGGTCTAGATTACCTGAAAAAGGCATGTCTTCTTAGGGCATTGCAGCATTAAAGCAATTCTGATGTTCGTAAAAGACAGCTGCAAATCTTAGCAGGGTTAGGGCATGGAAGAGAGACTGACAGCTGCACAGGCGATAGGAAAAGTTTTGGTTTGCTATTAAAGTAGACTTTCAGAAACCTGCTTAGACGGCTGTTTAGCTCAGAAGCTAAGAAAGCTTCAGAAGGCTTTTAAAGATGCCTTTCAGAAAGTCAGCTGGAACACTTTGGGGCTATAACATTTCTTTTGCCTTCAGTGAGGCTGGTTAGAATTTTTTTTTTTCTAAACTTTTCTAGCTGTGAGTTTTTTTGTGTTTTATTTTGGTTTTGGATTTGGTTTGGGTTTTGGTCGTTTTTTTTTTTCTTTTCCTGGCATCTGAGGTTGTAGTGTAGATGGAATAAACCCTTTCATGAGGTACAAAATGGAGCTTCTTTGTTCAGTCCCTCTTTCAAACTGTCCAATGTCAATATGAGAGAAATAGCAGGCTGGTGCTGGGGTTCTTCGGTCTAGAAATTTTAATTCCATAATTTGAGCCTCAGTAGTCATGCCTATGTGTGACTCAGCTATTTTGATTATATAGTTATGTGTTCTTTAGCATATTATGATTCTTTAGGAGGAGACTTGCTTCTGCAAACACTTAGAGAAAAGATCTTAAGTTTCATACTTAAGTACAACTTAAGTTCATACTTAAGTTAGACTAAGTGTTGAGCCTAAGAATCAGGGCACTGGAAGTAGCAGTCTTGGTCCTGATCACTGTAAAAACAGCTGGCCAGGGTCAGGCAAAGTGTCTGCCTAGCTCAGCAATCCTACCTTTGGCATTGGCCAAAAGTAGGAAAGGTCAGAAAAAGGGAACAGCATATATCATGCATCTTCCCAGTCCAGTGGAAGCTTAGGGAAATTCTGAACAAGACATAGCTTCTGTTGAGTGAATTAAATGCCAATGACCTTGTCCATTCCGGGTAGGCAGATCTTTGTAGACGTGGCAGTTCCTGTGTAGTCATTTGAAGGTATCCAGGCAGAAAGTTTGTCAGGGTGGAGCCTTTAAACTGGGCTGCTAAACCAGCTTGTAAATCCTTGAATGCTTGAGTAGGTACCTGCATGTAGAATCATAGAATCGTTTAGATTGGAAAGGACCTTTAAGATCATAGAGTCCAACTGTAAACCTAGCACTGCCAAGTCCACAGCTAAACCATATCCCTAAGCACCACATCTACACGTCTTCTAAATGACTCCAGGGATGGTGACTCCACCACTTCCCTGGGCAGCCTGTTCCAATGCTTGACAATGCTTTCAGTGAAGAATTTTTTTCCTAATATCCAATCTAAACCTCCCCTGGCGCAGTTTCAGACTATGCCCTCTTGTCCTATCGCTTGTTGCCTGGGAGAAGAGGCCGACCCCTACCTGGCTACAATCTCCTTTCAGGTCATTGCAGAGAGCGATCAGGCCTCACCCTCCTCTTCTCCAGGCTAAACCCCTCCAGCTCCCTCAGCCGCTCCCCACCAGACTTGCTGCTTCTGTAACTGGGATCACACAGGGGCAAAAGTACTAAGAAACTGATTGTTTTTCAAATTATTATGACTCAAAACAAATTTTTTGAGGAGGTGATTAGCGCTTCTGCTCTGCATGGGGACCCCTGTTCAACATGCACAGCAATTGCTAATTATAAGCCCTGGAACAGTCTCATTGACTTAATAATGTATGTTTTCACTTTATTACATTCTGAAGAGCTTTTGCAAATGCTTACAACTCCACTTTTATTTTTGCATTAAATTTAATATTTTAAAAAAAAGCAAAGTACTTTATATCTAATTCAAATTCTTCGGTTTTCTGCATTGATATAGGATGGCATATTTTAAACTAAAAGCTAAAACGGTAGTTCCCTTTTATATTTTTTTCCAGAAGAAAAGTAATTTCTTAACATGCTTTAATAAGCATTTCTTATTTATAGAAGATACAAATTTTTTTATTAAAAATTGATTTCACCATAAAGTGGATTTTGTAAGATTCCCATCATCTTTATTCCTAAAGAAAATTAATTTTACTGCTAACCTAGTTTTTCATATTAGCATGCAGCAGGCTTAAGTAAAACAGCAAATAATGACTTTTGGATTTTTTTTACAAAAATATCAAGGCAACTTGCAATACAGGCAATGCATTATAAACTGAACAATGTAAGGTAATATAAATGGAACTTTTCTGATCTAAAATGAATCATTTGTATCTAGAAAAGGAGCAGTCATCTCATTACCAGCCAGACTCACAGACCAGTCTGGAAAAGTTATAACTTTGCTTCAAGGCAGATCAAGAAGTAATCCTCCATCACTGGAGAGGTGATGCGAGAGTCCCATGGATACTTTACCATCAAGTTAACTGTGAGCAAATAGGCTGTAGATGGAGAAACCTTTTTATTGTGGAGATGATGAGTTAGCAGGACTAGGCATATATTCCTAGAACTGCTGCTCATGATGATTAAGCACAGCTAATCAGATGCTGACTGCTGAATTTCTGAATTTCCAGCTGTACTGCAGGAACAATGATCATGGAACATCAGGCATTGCCAGGTAATTTCATCAGCACAGATTATTTTATACAGTGCTTACAGGGCTTGAAAAGAAATCAAGATACCTTACACCATCACATTTAAAAATATGAACAGTATAATATTTTTGACAATGGATTGTGGAACTTATATTCTGGGTTTACTCAAAGACCAATGTTAGTGTTTCTTAAAATGTAGTGAATCTCATTAGTGGCATGATTTTCATGCTAATGTAACATAAATGCAGTCAGCACAAAACCTAGACGTACAGTAAATGCACACTGCCATAAAGCATTCTGTTCATTTTTTTTCCTGTATTATTAATTTTGAAAAGTTCTGAGCTTGCAAGGTTTCCAAATGCCATGCCACATTTAACTCTATTAGTCACTATTCAGCAAGACACATATAAATGTACTTTACAAAAATGTTCTGTAAACAACAGCAGGGACTTGCCCAAGGATCCTGAAATACAAACAACAAATAGCCCATCCTAAAATGGGAATGCCATCCGCATCCAGCAATTCAGGACACTGTAAGCAGTGGTGATAACCCATTTCTAAAGGTTGGGAAAAACCCAAGCAGACATTCTAGTAGAAATCACAGGAAAAATTGCTAGGACCTGAAAAAGTTTATACATTTACAAATGTGCCTTACAAGAGTACATGTTTTATCACTGTACGTAGATTGTTCAGGCATAAAAAAGTTACTTTTTAGAGTGAAACTTTGCTTAATTTAATCTACGGTGAACAAATGCCGATGACTTTCCTTTAACAAGGTAATAATTTTGGCAGAAATTGAGGAACACTAGGGTCAAACTTGCAGATGAAAATTTAGTGTGGAGGATCTTTCCAGTGATCCTGACAAAGGAAGGAGAAAAGAATGAGGAAATTAACACCGTAAAGTGCTGCTTCATTGAAACCAGAGCAGTGCTGCAGGTGGGCCAGTCCAGCTGGCTGTTAGAAATACGGCTAGTTCCCAAAATGTTTGTTAATCTTATCTCTCAGTCCTGCTCGCCATCGCCAGGCTTGGCAGGCGCTTCCCACTCCTCCTCTTGCACTCACTCCTCATCACGGTCCCATAGGCACAGCAAAGGGCTGGGTCCTGCTGGGGCAGGCAGGGGAGAAGGGGACTTCCAAAAGCAGCATATTGGAGCCATGAAAGAGCATTTTCCAGCAGAGAAGTGCTCTGTTGGAAAATTCTTGGCCCTCTCTGACTACTAAGGATGGTGAATCCAAACACATTAAACAGTAGTACCTTAGAATTTTACAGTTTTCAGTATCAAATAGAAAAAAAAAGATTCCGTTGTCAAAACCACCAAAGCTATTTTTTTATTCTGATATGAGGCAATAGTTAAATGGAAATGGTTTTGGCTTTTACAGGATCTGAAAGATCAGGGAAATATAAATATCTTTTTTTGTTGTTATTAAATGAAATATGTTGCCTTTGTGAAAATACCTGGACTACTGGTCTTTTGAAGTCAAGAGGAGATAGAATGGTCACACATTTTGGTGTTAGCTTTAGGGCATGCATTCGTATTAACTTAACATGTTTATGTACCTTACTTGACTGAGGATTAAGCCTGTGCTTAAATGCTTTTGCTGAACTAGGCCATGAAAGAAAATGCTTAAAAGAAGACAAGGTACCTGGGGTGTTTGAAGAGGAAAATCAAGTCACTCTCAGAACTTAGAAATGTCATATAAATCCTCATCTCAACATCAGTGGGAAAGTCCAAAAAATGCATGTTTCAAAGCTTTGCAGAAAATAAGAAAATGAGGTTTTGCTTTGAAAAATTCAAGCTGGTACTTATGCATAAGATAATCAGAACTATGGATTATCAGATACAGTAGAAGGATTTAAAGGGACTTGGAATATATTCATTTATAAAAAAAGTAGTATCAGATAAAATTCCTACTCTGTGATTGCTCTGCAAATTCTTGGGGCTTTACACTCATGATTTTCATTCTGCTATTGCAGTGTGGAAGAGTCACAGAAACATGGAAAATAATGAAACTGAAGATACGCACAGTGCCTGCAAATGCAGAAGTAAACAAACTAGAAAGAACCAGAAATAGTTTTTCATTTTTCCAGTTATTTGTAGTTACAGCAAGCCTTGGACTTATGCCAAACAATAAAAAGCATATTACTTTTCAGGCAACGGACTGACTTTTAAGTAGTGTTGCTTAAAGGCAAAAGGCATTGATCCTCAGTTAAATGAAAATTAATTTACTCTCCTTTTCCTTTTACTCTTCCATAAAGGTTGTTTAATGGCTTTGGATTTTTTTAAAATCAGAATCCAAAAATTGTTTCAAACCTGGAAACTGAAAGTCTTGTTGGCACTAAGAAAACACTGTTCCCGTGTGAGAATTCGGTCACTTCATTTTGGCACCTCAATATGAAATTATTTTCATCTTAGCAGGATTGTGGAAGAGGATTACTAAAAAATCTTGCCACAGGACATTAAGCTATTTGTAAAGTCATCCAAGCACGGGCGTCATAGGTGGTCAAACATGATGCTAATCATACATTGATGCCCTGTGGCCAGATGGCAAAGTTCATGTGATCCTACCACTTTCCAGGCACAGTTCTTTACTCTTTCTCAGGCTACTGCACCTACACTCAAACCAATTTAACTTTTGCTGTAGAGAAACAGGGAAATAATGAGAAGCGAGAAAACTAAATTAGAAACAGATTTTTTTTCCCCCCTAAATATCAAAATGTTTTTGATAACAGAACATGTGGGTGCACACAGAACTAGGTGACCTGTTGTGTGAGAGATTGGATCTTGAGTCTGACGGCACTTTTTGTTACTTTCATTTGACCTTGTGTGCAGAAAGAGGAGAAAACTGCAGATCTCATCATTTAACAGAATCGCTAACTGCAGCTGTATTTTGACACATTTTTACCAAAAGAACTAGATTTGGTTTGTGTTGCTGTTGGGAGAACTCACAAGTTAACAAATCTTCTGTTTTATTGCAGTGATATAGATAAGTACAATCGCATACCAAGTGTCTCGAGGCTATGGATTATATCTTCTAAATGCTTCCCGGTTCAGTTATAGGAAACAAGATAAAAAAAGAAGAGGTAGGAGAAGGTTAAGCGTCTGAAGAAGTATTTAAATATGGATAAATATGTAGCATTTTTTTCAGAGTAAGCAGAGAATGGAAATAAAGTTCCTGAAATGTGAAACGAATTGGTATTTTAAGAATCACAGAAAATGATGAATGTGAAAGCACTGGTGTTAGCATTTGTGTCATGATCCTATGAAGAGTATTTTACTGTCCTTTCTCCCCTGTCCACCCTACCTGCAACTGGAGCAGACATTAATAGGATGGTTTCTCAAAAAGGCTTCTAATTTAACTAAATCATGAAAATGTATTTCTACCTTTCTCAGCTTCCAGCTGCAGAAATGGAATTCTGCTGCTTTCATTTTCCTTCTTGTGTTGTTTTGTTTGTTGGTTTAGTTTTGTTTTAACACTAACCCTAGCAAGATTTGAACAAGAGATGTGACTCAGCTGGAAATTCAGCTAGAAACTCAGCTGGAAACAGGGAACCTGTTGGAAGAAGATGGGTAGTGCTATATAGAAAAGTATTATGGCAGGATCAGTCGGTTCTTCTTTCCCAATTTATCTGCTGGTCTCACATTGCCCTTGAGTTGCTCACAGCAGTGGCTGTTGGAATAATTGATTTTTCAGTTCACTGACTGAAAAAAATTCCATTCACATTGACCCAAAATGATTTACTTTGGGGGGAGGTTGCTCATCCTATTAAAAAACTAAAGTCCTAAAATTTTTCATTGGAGTTAATTTGAGAAATAATTTTTTTAAAAAACCTAAAGGTAAATGCTAGGGCAACTGTCAGTCTGAACCAAACATTTTTTTGTTTTGAAGATTGCAGACAAAATGTTTTGGCCTTTAACAAACGTTCTTCCCCACTGAAATATGCCATGTCTTCAAAAGAAATCTCAAATAGTTTTGATGGTCTTTTATTGGTGAAGAGATACGCTGGCCACAGCATTTTATTCAACATTACTCTGAGGCTGTACAAGATCTTACAGCTTTTGTTTCAAGAGGGGACAAGGCTGGGGGCTGAATCTACCTTTTCCTTAAGTGGTGTGTTTGCAAGGTTTTTTGGTCCACACTTTTCTGCTTCTGCTTTGTGAGCCCTGGGCAGTGCTTGTAGGGCAGCTGGGTTCAAACTCTGGGCACGGATCATGACCTTATTCCCTCCTCAGAGGCAAGATACCACAACTGCATTTCTGGATCCCTGAAATGCAGAGAACACATTCATAGGAATGACCAAGATTTATAAATAATTATCCATGTGTCAGGGGTTAGTCCTTATTTAAATTAAGGTAAAACGTTCTTGTTTCCATTTCTTGCTTCAGATCCAGATGGCAAAATTGTCGTGTCTCCTGTGTGCCTGTAAATTGCAACTTCTCAATGGCACTGATTGGCTTTAAATGGCCTTGTGCTAAAATAGCCTTTAAGTACATATGCACAACTGATAAAATCAATACCAGAGAAGTGTAAACAAAACCAGGGTTGCAAGGCAATCAGATGTGAATATATAGCAACCAAAATAATGCAAGCAAGTCTTGCTATGAATAGCTGTCCCACATGCTGCAGTAATGCTGTATATTTACACAGCAAAGAGAGGGGCTGATGAGGGCAGACACATTGGGATGAAAGATCACAAACCCAGGCCCCAAGGGACTGTGTTATCTTGACCATGACTTTTGATTGAATTTATGGTATTTTGAAGACTTTACTCTTTTTTAATAATCTTTGAATCATAGAATGATTTGGATTGGAAGGGACCATTAAAGATCATCTATTTCCACCCACCTTGCCATGGGCAGGGACATCTCCACTAAATTTAGGTTGTTCAAAGCCCCATCCGACCTGACCCTGAACACTTCCAGGGATGGGACATCCACAACTTCTCTGGGCAACCTGTTCCAGTGTCTCACCACACTCATTGTGAAGAATTTCTTCCTTATATCTAATCTAACTGTATCACCTTTCAGTTTAAAACCATTGCCCCTTGTCCTGCCACTACAAGCCCTGGTAAAAAATCTCTCTTCATTTTTCCTATTAGCCCCCTTCAAGTATTGAAAGGCTGCAATAAGGTCTCCCCGGAGCCCTGTCTTCTCCAGGCTGAACAACCCCAACTCTCTCAGCCTTTCTTTATAGGAGAGATGTTCCAGCCCTCTGATAATTTTTGTGCCCTCCTCCAGACCTGCTCTAACAGGTCCGTATCTTCCTTTCCTATACTTATTTGTATAGTGGAGGCGACACATAACTAACAAACACACTACTTGCTGTAAAAGCCTGAAGAGGCTGGGCCCTGGTTTGTCTCACTGCGTTTATACCTTCTCAGCTATGCAAGCTGCCAAAAAGTCCTCTTCTGCTTAACGGGGAGAGAGAAGCAATTTCAGGATGGGTTTTTGTGGCCATACTTGAGACATCTAGTTTGGATGAGTTCATTTGCTCTCAATTAAGTTTACAGTGACTAGCTTACATGTAGGTATCAGTGTTTAGTCAGGGGAACCAGGTGCAGAACAGAAGGTCACACAGCCCCACTGGTCTGTGGCCAGAGCCTGTTTCCTCTCTTCCAGGTCAGTGAAGCCTTTAATACTGCACTTGCTGGGAATGCCAGTGGATAGCAGTCAGATGAATTTTCCTGCCTGCTGCCAGGACAATAAGCTGTTTCTTTAACCAGCTGTGCCTTAAGGTTAGTGCTTTGCACACAACAGGCAGAAATGTTTTTGCAGGTTTGTGGGGCTGCTTGTTTCTCTGCTCTCTCTGCTGTCCTACCTGAGTGCTTGGCTTCAGCTGGACTGTGTGTTGAAAAAGAAAAAAAAGATCTGTCTCTCTTCTGTTAATGAAGAAAGAGTGGGAATGTGTATGCGTCGCCAACTCTTGAATTTACAAAGAAAAATATTAAGTGAAACAGAACTGCATAAAATGTGTACAGATCATCTTGTTTTATAACACAACCTTTTGCAAAATTGAGGCAGATTATTCTGGTATGACAATTCAGACTTGTCCCTTCTGGGAATATAATTTACAGTAAGCTCATTGCTTTGACTAGTTTATTTTTAATCTTCATGGGCATTAAAAAGTAGAATTACCTTTATAATAAACAGGATCCTTGAATAATATACATATTCACACTGACTAAGGGCTTAGTTTTGGTTTAATCTTTAATTCAGTAGCAGATTGCTTTTCACAGTAACACTATCAATTACAAAAATGTTCTGTATAAAAGGGCTAGGGAAGCGATCAAAGTCGTGTGATGTTCTTATGATGAAGATAGCAGGCAAGTCAACATACACCTGGAGAAAGTGAAAATCTCTTCTGTTTTGCTTACTTTTGTGTCCAAGAAATTCTTGATACCTGCTTTCTATCCATTTTAGGTTTCTATAAGGCAGCTGTCACCATCATATCTAAGTGAAATGAAAAGAATTAAAGACAGCATAAAATGGAAAAAGTTACTATTAAAGCAACTGGGCTGCGTTTCAGGACATTTGGGTTCAATTACCAGCTCTGTCCCTGTCCTCTTGTGTGATCTTGGACAAGTCCTTTTCTTTGTATTGCTGTCCCCCATACACACACTGTGCTTAATGATGCTTCCTTTCTCCCACTCATTACTGTTTTTCACTAGAAAGAAGCTTTTCAGGTCAGGCCCAGTCTTTCACTGGCAGTCTAGAGAGTGCAGTCTCAAATGTATGCATCCTCTCTTAGCAGTGTATAATTTAGCTGCAGCTGTGAATTTCTTGATTACTACTGTATCAGGATACCTGTAGACTAGTCAGTAGGAAATGTATTATAACACAGTTTTTAATAAGCTTAAAGATTCTGCTAAAAGGTTTTTTTAATGACCACTCATGACTAAAGATGAGAAGCACGATGACTAACGTACATAGTCTGTGATGAAGTATGGATGATGCTTCTGTATTTTCATATTCATATGTTCATATGCACATGAATATATATATTCATGAAAGTAAAAGCTCTTTCCTGAACAGGTACTTGAGAGTAAAAGCTCTATCTGAAATGAAGAAGGGAAAACATTTGAATTACAATGGCCTGGACAGATGGTAAGTAAGATTTAATGGAAAAGTTGATGAATTACTCTTTTTCTTTAACCTGAATTAGTATGTGTTTTTAGGGAGCCTGCTAGTGCCAGAGTAAATGAAACTTCTTCTGCGCTCTGAACAAACAAAATACCCTGTTCCTTGTCCTTTTTTCCCTTGCCCTCAGAGGCACCCATTTCTCCCTGTATTTAATGATAAGAAATGATAGATGTACCCACAAAAGATCAGATAACTGAAGGAAGCAGAAAGGCAGAGAGTGTGGAGGCTGGTGAGGTAAAAGGTTATTTCCCTTCAGGCAGCCTTGGCAACTTCTCTAGAAAATGGCTTCAACCACACCATCTCAGCCAGGTTTGTTGTTGTGTCCCAAGTCGTTCTTACGGGTTTCCAGAAGTACTGGCCTTCCCTCACCGTTTAAAGGGTGGTCACGATGAGCAGAACATGATGACTTAGAGAAGGAAGGGTGTGAGTTGCCCTGCCAGGGCAGCCAGCAGTGTGGCAGTGCAACTTCTCCTCTTCCTGATGGCACCAGGCTGAAGAATGGAGCTTCAATAAGGTCTGCAATCTGCTGTCATGTATTGCTCACGAAGTGAGAAAAACTGGGAAACTGCACATATTCTGTGTCTTCTTCCACAGTAATACAAAAGGCATCAGTTGTTCTGGGGCTGGTACTCTAGTATACCACACAGGAAGTACTCTGGCCAAAGAAAAAATAAAGACCAGATCTTCAGAAATTGCCTATTTGACAGAAGAACAGATTGACCATAACACATACCCGCTGAGGAGGGTCACCTTCTGTGTTCTACAGTCTTGGAGAGCAGCACTCTATGGGAATACACAGTGCTTGTTTGCCAGTGTGCTTGATTCCCTTGATTCATACTGGATTTGCACTGGGAAGCTTCCCTGTCCTGCACACCCACCTCTTAAAGATCAGGCTGTAGAAGTACACATCTGTCAGCGGTGGAGGCTGTTTCTGTCCTGGGTGGGTACTGTAGGCTGCCAGACCCTGAATCGCACAGAACAGGGCCAACACACGGAGGAGATATTGATGCTTTCCAGTTTCTGAGTCCCATGGGACTCAGAACTTGGCATGAGCCAGAAACTACTGCTTTCTGGAGACGCTGAGCACCACAGACAGATGGCATTTTGCCTGCTTTAAAGGTAGCATCTCTTGGCTCTTGCTCAGTTTATACTTATGTGCTTAACTTCTAACCTGGAAAGTAAAATATCATTTGACATGCTGCCTTTGAAAGACTCCAGACATCAAGTCTACTTCAGTAATTGCTGGAGCAGCCAGGATAGCAGCCATCTTTCAAGTCCATAATATCAGCTCATTCTTCAAGGAAGAGGAGCACTTCCTTTACTACTGGTAGTGTGATTCTCCAGAGGAATGACAGGATCATCCATATAACCCTGACCTCTCAGCCTTCCTTCCAGCATTGGAGATCAGTGAAGGCGGTAATGTTTTATCTCTTCTAATGCCTTGTGAAAGTAGTGCAAGAAGAGTTAGGAAGGGGAAGCAGAGCTTGTGTCCTAACTGCTTCAGGACTCTGTGTGACGCCAGTGGCTGACAGCTGTTCAACAAAATTGATTAAAGTAAATGATATTACAATTCCCCTCCAAGATAAGCCAAAATATTAACCCTCAAAGATACTTAGCTAAGACAGTTTAAAGGCTAAATACCTTAAAGAACCTTGACTTAATGCAGAAATTGAATGTGCTGCATCAGATGGGCTATTTGAGAGGAATGTCAACTCTGAACCTAACAAAAAAGCAATCCACTGTGTCCTTTCCAGTCCTGGAAGTGTGAACACCACTCCACTGTTTTCTCTGCTTGGATCTGGAAGCTTGTCCTCTGCAAATGTTGGACAAATTTCTCAAACGTCTGTCACTCTCTACCACAAGCCCAGACTCTCTAATGTGATAACTTGAATACGAAGAGGACCTCATGTAAATTCTATTGAAATTCAATCAAGGAAAATAAACTGCAGACATCTGTTCTTTGCTTTGGTACTGTTTAGGTGTTTTCCCTTGGTCTGCACAAAAATGCTTACGCAGCTTGAATCAATGCCAACCCAACATTTCAGCATCTGATCGGCTAAATAACCATGTGAACAATGGCAGTGAGGAGGTAAATGGGAAGGTGAAGGTATCACAGGATATGGATTAGCTGGCTACTGTTCCTCATTCAAAAATTGCTGATTAGTGATCTCCTTTAAAATCTGATTAGAAAGGAACATTCTTTTCATTCATTTAAGTAGGGGCGGGTCACCTTTTGTGCTTCAAAATATAAGAGACAGCATTTATAGGAGTGTGACTCTCATGGGTGTAAAAAAAATATATTAATGAATGGCTTTGGAAAAATAACACTTAGACCATCCTTTAAGCGGTGAGCACATTCTCCTTCACTTTCCCTTAGTCCTGAAACTCCTTGAATTATAGTAGTAGGTCAGATTCCTCCATGGCGAAACTTTATTGGTCTTGACAGACTTTACAACAGAGATTTGTCTGGTGTGGTGTTAAATATCCACCCAAACACACAACCTCAGTGCTAAAAGGTAGCCATGATAGCAAAGAATCCACAGCGCAATTTTGCACTGTTAGAAGGGAAATGCTGGTCCTCCCAAGGCTGCAGCAGGCAGTGGCTGTATGCCATGTGCTCTAGTCCAGGCATTGGGTTCTTATTACCCCAAAGCAGCTGGAGCTGACGACCTACCTCACTGGTGCTTTTAATAGTTAGGTCCAAAATTTGGATTTGTAGTCTTGCTTCATTGCTTCCTCACACTGGTGATACCTAAAGGGCAGAAGTGCTGAATGCTGTCACAGTCAAGCTCCCTAAATGCCTAAAGGTCTGAGCTAGATTCACAAATTGTTTAGCTTCCCTCTGTGACTGATTTGTAAGCATACTCCAGTGCTGCTTACTGTACTGGGCTTCACATGGAGCATCTCTGGAAGTGCTGACATGTCTCTCTCTCATTCCTGTTTGAATCATTCACCTACTAATTATAACTCAGGCTTTATACTGATGATGGGAAGGATTTAACTTTCCTCATCTTTCTGAAGTGATTTGAACCTGGGATTAACTACTGTGGGCAGACTGAAGATGTTCTCATTCCCTCTGTTAAAGCTTCTGTTTTATGTGGAATAAATAAATGTGTATCATGCCAGATAATAAACATGATACAGGAGTGCTTGGGGCACCTCGGTTCTGTTCCTGCTACTCTATTTATATTCAATAAATCCCGTGGAGGGATGGGCTTTGAGGCATACTTCTGCTTTAATGTTGCCTCTCAGCTGGCTGCTATCTTTGCAGTGTTTTCCCTGCTCTTTTATTCCTTAGGTAGTGGCTGCAAGGAATGGAAAATACGGTTTTAGAAAAAGCAACATAGGATTTAAATTGTCGTAGCCATATGGTGCGGCATTGAACTGGTGCAAAGTAACCCTGACTGTTCTGGTGTGCTCAAGAGATTTTTGTGGAAGGCAATTATGCACTAGATTCTATGCCAGCTCAGGTATTATCCGACTGCTC
This sequence comes from Cariama cristata, assembly GCF_000690535.1. Classification (NCBI taxonomy): domain Eukaryota; kingdom Metazoa; phylum Chordata; class Aves; order Cariamiformes; family Cariamidae; genus Cariama; species Cariama cristata. The sequence continues at coordinate 115,250 of NW_009614561.1, read as the reverse complement.
AGTTCTGATGCTACTCACAGTCAGATACTTTCCTCCTCTCCTGTGAGTGGCATAAACCAGCTTTGCCCACCTGCCTGATCTGAGTCAGGGTCGTGTGGCTGAGCGATCCTGGGAAGTCCAGCTCAGAGGCTGGTCGGTGCAGAACTGTGACCTTACAGTCTCCACAGGCAGGGTAGGAACCTTCATATGTGAGCCTAAATGGGAGGCACCCCTCCCTCTTGCAGTCCTAGCCTTCAGCAAACACTTAGATTTCTGCAGGTTGTTTCTATTGGGAGGAAATCATTAGGTGGGAGACATTATTTATTTGGTTTGATAATGTTTATTAATAAAAAACGTACATAAAAGCCTGTCTCCCTGAATCAGTAGAAATCAAAGAGCAGAATGCTTTCTCTCTTACGATTCCCATCCCCTCTTGTTTGCCGGTCTGCACGCTCCTCACAAAGCTCTCCTCACTTTCTTTCAGGTCAGGGTCAAACAACAACTAGCTGCCTTTGACTTTCAGCTGTGCTCTGTGTCTGTGTTATTTCTGTGTGTCTCTGTTTATGCTTACACATGCCTGCATATACTTCCACTGAAAAACCCAGCTATATCCATTTGCTTTCATTTTCTACTGAGCCTCTCCCTACTGACACTGCTCAGCTCCTGATTTGACCTGCATTTGTGGTGGTGGCTCTTGTTTTTTCCTTTCAGTCAGAATAAGGAACTTACTCACTTTATACACACCATGGGGCTATCATTAGCTTCCATGAGGCTTCCATCCACAGTCCACCATCAGGTGACATATGAAAATGGTTATTCTACCTTTTACATTACAGAGTGAACCAGATGGCCTTGGGCTTGACTCTTCAGGAAACAGTAAACCTTCAAGTACTTCTTTTAAGGCAGATGTGATGCTGTTAGATCATTTCTGGTGTAACTCACTCCTTTAAACTCATATGAAAGAGCTTGGGGACTTATATGAGCTTGCTTTCTAGTACAAATGTGTTAGCAAAGAGCTGGGGATGGGAGAAGGCAGACATGTGCTGCTGGAGCCTGGGTTCTCTTAGGCAATGAAGACATCCAGTAGTATGTCTACATGGGCCTTCAAATTTGCTGAATCCAGATCTTCACTCTAAGATCCATATAGCTGCATTGGTGTATTACTGGGCCTCTTTGAATATTTCCTTCTCTATGGGCTCACATGTGTCTACATCCACCCTGACAGATGTGCCCTTAGCTTGGGCATGTCTATAGGAGTTAACATAAAGTAAAGGTTTCTTGTAGCTTCCCTTTCTTTTTCCTTTGTATGATTCAGGAGCTTTGGTAGAAGGTGATGGCACTGAGTCTTGAAGAGCTAAAACTCTGACTCAGTGATGACTCAAGGCAAGGTGACACACTGTTCTCTCCGATAATGAGTGCACACAGTGTAATCTCTGGGAAGAACTGTGCTGAGTTTAGCATGTCCTTCAGATGCTCTGGAAGAAGGCATGTGACATACAAAACACCGAGATGGCAAAGCTCTTCCTGTAGGAGCTCTCCTAAAAAGGAACAAAAAAGTGTTAGGGTGATACAGCAGTTATTAGCATTAGGTTGCCACAGCTCACCTTTTAAGCTCTGTCAGGTCTAAATTTTATTGGTTACTTATGTATGCAGCCAGGCAGCAGGCGTAAGTATGCAAAGTGCTGGTACTTCCTCAGGTTAGTGAAAAAGTGAGTGGGCCTAATTGCTAAATTGCTTTGTGTTTAATGAGTATTGCTACACCGGGAATCCAAAACACAGTGCTACAAGTGAAAGACCTGATCTTGCCCTGTAAGTCTGCAGTGATTTAGTTTGTCCCGATGTGCCCACACTATGGCACTAAGGAAACTCCTCTACAGCAACTCACACATGTGCCTCGCACCCGAAATCTACCCAGGCATGACGGTTGATTCCAGGGCCAGGGAAATAGCCATTTCTCCAGGAGAAATAGCTTGGAGAAATGGCTATTTCCCTTGTTATGTCCTCAACCTGCCACAAGATGACAATGTTTCAGAACTTTGATGGCTAATAATAACAATGAGACGGTTATGTCTCTTTAGCTGACTGCCTATGCTTGGGTGGTGTCCGTAAATGACTGTGAATTTGGAGTGCTAAATGGGATGTGATGTTATAATCGAGAGAGCGGAGATACAAAAAAGTCTGGCAGCCCACTGAGGTGCTGTTCTGCTAGGTCAGCTGTCAAATGAAGACATGCTAAATCTAGCACTTGCCTTATGTCCATCATTTGGGGCACACTGCCACGTGCCCACTCAGACCAGGGTTCTTGTCAGAGATCTAAATGCAAGGCACATTGAATTTTATCATTTGTATCTGTTTTGGAGTTGCTGAATGAAATGTTATTGCCTGACATACAAAACAAAACTTTACTGGAGATCAGACAGCTGCAACATCAGTTTCACAACTCTTATTTTTATTTAAATGATAGTTCTTTCATTGTTAATATCCCTTGACTATTAAATGACAGTTCTTATGCTCCCTTTCAAAAAACAGAGATTGAAAGGTTGACAGCTTAGACATGGAAGATGAACGTAAAGTAGCATCTAATGCACTATTTCTGCTACTTTTGACTTGGCTTTACATTACAGACGCTTGGTTTCTGTAATAGAGGTTGTTGTTTTTTTCCCATTATTTTGGTGAGCTCAGAAGAAAGGAGAAAACCAGGTTTGCATTTGTTAAGAATTATATTACTTGTTTTTTTGACATAATCTGCTACATAAATAAGTTTACAAGTACACATATTTAAGAGATCACTCACAATCAGAAAATAAGCAGTACCAAAAAAAGGAGTCCATGAACTCTTCAGTTATGGGTCTTTACATAGCTGTATGGGGGGATACCTCTGTGCTACTATTTAGTTTTAGTTTGTTTCTAATAACAACTTACCACCAATCTAGTATTTCTATCAATAATTTCTGAAAGGTTTGGAAGACCTGGATTGTCATTTCATCTCTGTATGCCCTCATGTCTTCTTCCATAAAACAGGGACAACAGTATTCTCCTCTTTTTTCCCCATACAGTCCTGTGATGACAGTGTGACAGCTCAATAAGGTTTGCTTGGTGATGTTGAGTTCAAACAATAAAATCAAATTATTTAGGAAAACAAAAGCTTTTTTTGTTGGTGAGAAATAAGTATCGTCAAAAACGTACGGCAGAAAAAAAATCTAAAATTATTTAGAGCTTTAGAAAGACTACCTCAACTTGCTAATAAATCCTCCATGTTTTCATTAATTTCACTAGAAGGAGAGGAGGCATTAATCTCATATAACTTTAGATATCTAAAAGGTGTTCATCTGGTCTGAGCTAGTTACCTCGCTTGCTCTGTACTCAGCCTGTAGGCAAGTCTTCAAGATAATTAATCCAGTCTATCTTAGACACTGTTCTTGAACCAACACCCTGTGCAGTTGATACTAATTTTCCTTTAGCTAGAGAAACAATCTAAAAAACTTACTTAGACCAGGCTTATTTTTAGACAGTCTAAGCAAACTGACTCCCATCATGACTAAATCACCCACTTTTAGCTTTGAAAACTTGAAATGCACATTTTTTTTTAGGACGCAGCTGAGCTATGTGCATAAGGCTTGCTTTTAGGACAGAGAGGAACAGATTCAAAGAAACACAAGGGAAGGAACTATTACACAAAAATGCATATAAGCTGCTGCTTGATTATAGCTGCAGAAGAAAGAATTTTTCTTTTTTGTGAAAATTTTCCACAGATGAAATAAATCATGTTTTATGTTAAGACAAAGAGTTAATTTAAAAAAAAAAAAAATTCATCAAATGAAATTTCAAAGGAAATGTGTTGGTTATCCATCAAAATACTTCATTTAGCTTTTTAACATTAAAACCAGTTGTAGCAGTAGGCAGCTTAATAAAACAATAATACCAAAATAACCCCCCAAACCTTGTTTTGAAGCAGAAAACAATCTCCCCTCCCTCCCTGGGAAATATTTTTATAATTTCGAAAGTATATTTCTAGAGAGTGAAGAAAAACAATTTTAAAAATCCTAAGCTGTTCCATTTGAAAAAATGTTGGGTTTGATGAATGAGCATCTTGGGGGGACAGGGAGAAGAAATTTCCTGACTAAAAAAGCTACAACTGTCTCTTTCCCAGGCATACTTGGGAAGTCTAAGTGTTGCTTGAGCATTTAGGTGTTATTTTGATTAGAGTAATTTTGCCCCCAGTGGGGATGCACTGAAAGAGAAGCTGATAACCTGCCTTAAGAAATCCTTGGCAGCTGGTAAAGAAGGTTAAGGGAACAGTGACTTTCCTTATACCTCATTCTTAATCTTTTCTCCAAGTACGTGCTACTGGCTGTTTGCAGGCATCGACTTCCTTTTGACCCAGCATGGTGGTACTGTGTAGTGCCCTGGACAGCAAAAAAGAAGAATTCTTTGACTTCTCCCTATCTCCTGAGGAGCCTGTGGAAAGGTCAAGGAGTCCTCAGCCCATAGCCCTTTCCAGAATTTGTCCCAGTATCTTTTTATTCAAGACAATTGATTTACTAATTGCTGTTCTCTTTCCAAACCCCAAATTAGGACAGTCATCCCTTATGCAAAACAGAGGGATAGCCTCACACTCCTGCCATCAGGAATTGTCTTGGAGTGAGATGTATTCACCTAACATAGTTCTAAATTAAAAGGTCAGAGACTGTGGGCAGATAAAAAGCTGAGCCATAAATTTGATAGATGGGGAAGCCAGAGCCTACAGGTATCACAGGCAGAAGTAACTGATATCAATGCAAATTCCTTCTCTTGACATGACAAACCGAGATGATCTTGATTCTTTATAGTGTTTTGTGTCTGATTTACAGTAGAGGTTTTTTCTCATAATGATGTGCATCAACAGTGCAACGTCTACCTTCTGCATCTGCCGTGTTTATTTCAAATATGCTTTTGGGAGGCAGCTATATTAGAAGGCTCAGGAGAACGTATCCTCCTCCAGCTTTCCTGCTGTGTGCGATGCAATGGAAGAGTGGCCATGCGGCTGTGTCTCCCACCTGCCCAAATAGCAGCTCTCCTCACTTCTGCATAGAGGAATACAGCATCTGATATATAAAAAAAAACACAAATAAAAATTTCACAAAAAAAAACAAGTGAAGAATCAACAAGTACTAATCATTAATTTCTGAATGGCTTGTTTAAAAACACCCAGTTCTGAGACAAAGGCAGAGGTTATATATTAGTTATACTTTGGCCTTTTTATAAACATTAAATTCTTATAAAATTTGATTCACTTATATCTACTGACATCTATTTATTCCTACTTGTGTGAAATTGAATCTACAGTAAATTACCTGTCAAGAAGCTACATAAAGTAACTAAAGTTGGCTATCTTAATTTACACCTTTGAATAGACTCCCATTAATTGATTCTCTTGCTGTACTCCTCCAAAGCTTTGACATACACATTAGGCCAGTTTTAACATACATAAGTCACTTAATTTATTGAATTTTATGCATGCTGCAAGCAAGTTTACAGAGTCTAGAAGAAAAATCTAAGTTGATAACATACAACCCTGTGAGGAGCAGCAAGATGATGTCTTGCAAGAACTCACAACCCTTCTGAATGTGACCTATTATTTTTCTTTTTTACTGTCTGGTTCATGTGGTCCTTAACGAGACCTTTGCGTGCTGCATTTCAGGATCTCTGCCATTAGAAGGTAGAAATCTCTATGAATACTTCAATAACATTGAAATTAGGTTAAAAGAAGGAAAGAAAGGGCTTTGTTATGTTCATTTGTTTTACAAGGCTGCAATTTACTTGACAGAAGATGTCACTCTAGATTTATTTCAGAAATCAGAATCTGTCCTGAAAAGGTCTGATGAAGAAAAGATCATTGACAGACATGGTCTGTGCAATTGCTTCTTGCAGCTTATATCCCAGAACTCACAAGGATAAACTATTTCACATGGCCAAGTACTGAAGGCCTCAAATACTAACTTGAAAATGCCTTCAATTACGATGTGATTAATTTCCATATATAACAGCCAATACTTCAGCTCTGAGAAACTATTACCCATGGTATTGTGGCTTTCACCAAAAGCAACAGAAAGGCTGTCGCCTCAGCAAATTGATTTTGTGGAGATACGACATCTTCCATTAGCTGAGGATTAGTCTCTCTGGTCTTTGTTCCTTCTCCTGCTCTGTCAGTGCAGTTAAAGGATGCCGATGTCTGAACATAGATGCTGTATTTGAAAAGCAGATATTTTCCTCAAATCCAAAGTCAAGTGAGTATTAAGGGTGGAAAATACAATGAGAGGCTCTGGGGTGATAGCTTTGAACACTGGTTTCCAAAATTTGAAGACTCTGGTTTGATTTCACAAAGTGTTTATCTTCTTACACAGGAGCTTGCTTGTGTCCCTGGTATGAAGGACACGGCGATGTCATTGATGCGTCTTTCTATGAATAGCTAGGAACAATAATAGTGTGGCTAGACTTTTGCCTTGGGAGGATGAAAGCCTGATAATATCACAGGAGGGCTCAGCTTCTTCCAGATGATACAGAAAGCTGTGAGGCAGCAAGCAGAGCAAGAGCAAGGGAAGAGCTTTTTTGAAAGAGGTGTTAATACCAACTGCAAACTTGGGAAGACAAGGTGAGGAACTGCTTAAAGATGAGCAAGGTCACAATCAGGGAGTCTTATTTAACAGTGGGGGCAGACAAAGCCAATTTAGATCATGGAGAAAGAGTCCTCAGGCAGAGGGATGGCTTTATGAGCTTCCATAGACCTCTGCCCTAGGCCCAAATGGGTTTTTCAAGTGGTGAAGAAAGAGGTCCAGGTCTCTTTAGGATTATCTATAACTCTGTGTATTTCTTCTGCAAAGCATAACCGAATTTGATTGATTTCCCTGTTCAAAGTCTGTCTGGGGATCCATTTTGCTCATTGCCATACATTCCACTGAATTTATCAATACAACTGATGTGCTTGCGTGGCTAATGTTCTGGTGGAATGCTTAAATTATTGAGCTGCTGGGGTTTCTGAGAGTAATGTCCACATTGGTGCTAAGATGTTGCAGGACCGGAGCTGAGGTGTTCACATTTCCTCTGACAGGGTTCTTCTGCCAAAGCCTACACCACGGACAGAAAGGTGGGGTGCAACGGTTCTCCCTGGAAGTTTAGAGCATATGGAGTCATTGTGATGGGGCCAAACAGATTGTCCAGAAAGGGCACAGGAACAGGATCGTCTGTTGTGGTGTCTGTGTGTATGTGCGAGGCACCAGGGATAGAATACGTGTGCTACAGTTCGGCACCATTGCTTCCAGTGCTCTTCATAATCAAGTGTATTTATAAATTGTAAGACACATTTTAAACATTTCTCAATATTTTAGCTTGAAAGCTGGAGGAGGAGGAGAAGGCAGGAGAAAAGGGAGGAAGTGGGATTTCTCTTCAGAAAAAGTAGTAGCATGGTAACAGTTTTTAGTAGCTAAAGAAGGAAGAAAAAAAAATTAAATGCAATCTAATGCATAACTGTCACTTATTATGAGATTCAAATTATCTCCATCCCACATAAATGTGGCATTCCTTAACTTTCTACTGCTACAAATTATTGACTTAAAGAATGTGTATTAGTACTTGTAGGAGAGTATTTTACTAGAGGAATGAGTCATTGCAAATTTCATCATCCAGACTTCACTATTGCTTATCCTTATGTCTCAGTGTAAGTTTTGTCCTAAATCAGGCCTTAGGAGGATTAAATCTGCTATACCTTGAAGCTGTTTATCTCTGGGTTTTATAAAATGTAGTCTTCAGGATTGTTATCTCTTGCAGTAAAATTCAAACATAAAGTATTTCAGCTTTCAAAATATATGCAGCTATTTGGGGGACTGTAAGTAGGAAGACTGACAGTTTTACTAAAGGAAAGGAAGATGATAAAATAGAAACTAAGTCTGAAATGGGAGCAAAGAAGTATGGATCTAGCTCTATCTCAAGAATGGCACTGGGTATCTTAGAATGCTGTGTACACCATGGTTTGCTCAGAGCTTCAGCATTTCTGGGACACCAGAATCTCCTGGGTGCTGACCAGGGGAGATTTACATTGGAATCTTTGTACTAACATTTCACAAGATTAAAAATCCGAACCAGATCCTGACACAAAAACAGTATAAAGGAAGTGGAGGGCCTCCTATACACCTTGACAACCATGTAAGTTGCTTCATATCCTGAAATAACCTGGAGATCTGGGCTAAGAAGAGCAGTGTGAACCTTTTTGGCCATGCTTGTGGACTCAGCTAGAGAATCAGTAGCAAATAACACAGACAAGAGGGGATCTTGTGATTGCTAATGTTACCTTTCTATCTTTTTCTGGGCTACCAGATCAGCTCAAGAAAATGGAGGAGAAAAGTTTGGGGCTTCTTTTTTCCATGCAGCCTGAAATGAGTACCATGTTATAGTGTTCAGCATGTGTATTGTTCAACGAATGGAAAGCAGATCCTTAGCAAGATGCAAAAAAATTTCCTTTAAATATCAGTTTTTTAGAACCAGTGGCACTTCGGTGCTCAGTCCGTGACAATTACAGGAAAGTACAGAAAAACATAAACAAAGAATCCCATATTCCAGCAAGCGTTAACAGGTCAGAATAAAATTAATCTCATGCAATAGACACATTTCACCTTTTTTTAGTGAAAACCATGAGTCTTCAGCAACTAACTAGAAGATACTTGCTTCTGCTTTCTCACTAACGGTGGATAAATTAGGAGGAACTCTGCTGAAGTCAATAACATTAGAAAGGAAGAGATTAAACTATTTTTTAGTTTCTTTCTACAATCTTCCCTGGTGAATATATTTGGGATAGTTTAGTCTCAACTAGGAAATAGTCAGTGTCTTAGCCCTAAACCTTGATTCAAATCTAAAATTGCTCAAGCCTGGTTCACTATACCTTATTTTCAGGTAAACAAACAAATGCTACCACAGAGACACTGCCTGCAAATGTGCCCTCCCACAAACACAAACATTTTTATATGCATTCTTTCCTTGTAAATTACAAGCATTGTTTCAATTATTTCTGTCATCTATTTAATTGGTTTTAAAAATATGTAAGTGTATTTTGCATCTGCAGTCTGTCTGCACATGTCCTTTCATTCTGTTCTGTTGTATAGCATTTGTATCATCAGTTTCTTGGTAGGACTGGTTTACATTTGTTTCCCCCTCTGGATTTTTTTTTTTTTTTTCCATTTCATTGAGACAGATTTCCAGTTAATCCACCATCATAGCTCATAGAGGAGCATTCAGATGGTTCTTCAGCACACATTTCACCATTTAGAAATAGTACTTTCCATCCAGATTCATTAAGTGCCTCTGGGTCAAAGGTGAAAGAGTTGCTTTATATTTTCTCCCCGAGAGCATTTATGTATTAAGATCTTTTCCCTGGCTGCTGATCCTGGGTTCGCTTACTTCAGGAGGGCTGAGTTCTCTTTTTGTGACTCGGCTGACACAGAACTAGAAGTGGAAGTTGGCTAAGAAGAAAACGAGTGGCTTGGACTTTCTCAGGATCTGATGCAAAGCCCAGTCAAATCTGTGGGGAGCCTCCCATCAGTCCCCTATCAAGTTCTACCATGACTGTGTGGCACATTCTGGTACAAATAGATTATGAAATTCACTTTAACATTTAATCATCTGTTTTAGGACTTCATGGAGGAAGAGCTGGTCCAGGAAAAATAAAAAGCTTTCCAAAAATATCTTCAAATGAAATGCAAACCTATCTAAGGTTCAGATAACTCAGTTCAGTACAGTCTCCAGTTGCAGAAGAAGTGTGGAAGTGCTAAAAGCATAGTTTTGCTGTACTTCTGCCATAGTCCAAGGAGTAGAAGGATAGCATGGGAACTTCTCAGAGCCAATCCTTGCAAGATTTCCAGAAGTGAGAGATTCAGGAGTCTGGGCACTTCCCGAGCTTTGCACGGTGTCCTGGTATAAATCCCGATGCCGTGGTCATTGGCAGACATGGACAGAAATCAGTCACCGAGTGCTTATCATTTCCAAAACAATAGAGCTTCACATTATGAATTAAAAGTCTGATGGAGGTAAGTAACCTCCTGAAATGTTTATTTAGATAACAGTCCTGTGAGCAGGTCCTGAGAAGCAATTGCTGTTAAAATGGTGGATTTTATTACATTCAATAAAACACTTACATGTTGCAGAAATGACATCTCAGTTTTTCAAATAGCTAGAAATTGCTGAGCTTAATGGGCACTGGAGTGATGATATAATCACAGTTTTCTCTGGTGTACAGCCCCTATAATTTATTATTTCAACTACTGTACATTGGAATCTGCTTACTCTGACAGCCATGCCTCACCACAGGTCAGCTTGATAGCATCAGCTGGGAACAGGTAATCACCAAACTGCACTGACAGCAGCCTTGGCAGAGCTAATTTTAAAGGTAGAAATGCACTTAAAGATACATAAAGAAGGTGTGACAAAAATGAGAATTGAAGCAGTCTTCACCTGAGTATTGCACTACTCCATGGATTTTTTGATTTCCAGATGTTTTACCTATCAGATATTCCCTGATGGGTTTCATTAAAATTCCAAAAGATGTCAGTCACTCTCAGCTGCTCAGGGACATCGTATTGATGATATGGTGTGTGGTTGCTCAGCCATGGATACAGAATAATCTTCCTTCCTTTTTTTTTTTTTTTTTTTTAAATGGAGAAGCACTGTTTTTACAGTCCCAAACAGCAGATCTGCTGAGGGAATATGGCAGTTCTGACCCTCAGATGTCAAACAACATTTTAATGGGCATGTAAAAACAATGTGAGTTGCAGGGCTAAATACAAACCATTTGAGACTGTGGAGGTAAGCAAAGCCTGCATGGCAAGTGAACTTCAGCAGATTCTGATGCATATTGGAAAAGTGGTGGTATTTTGGTTTGGTTTGTTTGTTTGGAGTGGTTTTGTGCGTTTGGTTTGGTGTTTTGTTTTTTGTTTTTTGTTGTTTTTTTTTTTTTTTTTTCCCCTGAGGAGATCTCTTCTGCTGTGTTCATTAGACAATACAGTCAATCACAGTCTTGCTTTTCGGTTACCTTCTCTCAAGTGACCTCCTTCCACCTCCTGTACAGTCTGCAGGACCCTGTTTCACTGGACTGATGCACACTGAGCTGACGATGCCCGCACCGCCCTATGGCATCAGCCATGCCTGTACCAAAGCTGCCTCAGTGCCTCTTCCCTGTGCTGTGCCACAAGCTACGGCGGAGGCACGTTCAGCCCCAGGGTGCCAGAAGAAGGCAACCTGCAGCAGCTCCATATGCAAAGCTGAATCCCAGGAAAATAATACTGAACTGAAATGCCTGCTGTTGCTCACAGTCCAGTGCAGTCTTGCTGCTTTGCAGGGCTAGACTTCAGCCCAAACAGGAACCTGTGGGCTTTGGGCTGGAGGCTGTGGCATCCAGATAGCACAGTATGAATGTTGACGGCGATTTGAGCCTGGCTGATTCTGTGCAGCCCCGTTCAAACTCTGAGAGACGTGTCTGCATAAAGCTGAGCGGTTCTTGCAGGGGCAGGTGGGACCACCTCCTGTGGGACACTGCTGGAAGGGGCTGAGCAAATACCTTCCTGATTCGGTCTTCATGAATATAAATATTGAGCTGTCTATATCTGTTTGTGTCTATGGTCTTCCTCCACCCTAAACCTCCTCCTTTCCTTGCAAAAGTACTGTTTTTTAAAAAAAAATCTCTGGATTACTGACAGTGGGGAAGAACTGCCTGCCAAGGGCGATCAGGGAGAGTTTAGTGTTTTTAATGGAGCTGAAATAAAAACCAGATTGAGGGCTATGAGCAGAAAATTTGTGTTGCTGTCTGTACAATAACATATAATTCAGGTAATTTTCTAAAAGGTCATTTAGATATCTGGAATCTGTTCCAGTTGTCTTATAAGGATTATACTTTCTACTTTTAGTGTTTATACCAGCTTGTACCTGGTTACTTTAGTTTCCCCAGCCATGTCTAAGCATCTAAGCCATACTGTATTTATTTAATCTTTCCTCATAAGTCTGTCCCTCTCAGTTCCCTAAACCAGCCCAAATCAACCCAGTAATTATTATACTTTTTTGCTTTTCCCCATTTCCCCTTTCATAGCATGTATGTATTTTTAGCCATAAGGTACCTTTAATTAATGAAATACTCCAGATACAGTTGTAGCAAAGCCATAGAGATAAGGAACTGTTTCTCTGTACTTTGTGATTAGCTGCTTGTGTTTGTTACTTGGATTTTATGTCCCCGTCGGTCATATTATGTTGCAAATTCATGGCTAGCATGTTGCTCACAATTTCTGCAAAGGACATACTGCTCTTACCGCTTCCCTGGTTTTAATCTGATCACTGGATGCCTGTGTTTTGCATTAATTTCCCTAAGATATACTGGTTTGCAATTTTTCAAGTTGAATTTGATTTTTGGTGGGCCTCTTGCCCTGCATATTTCTGTTCTCTCTTAAACCCACTCATATATTATCTTTTTTCTTCTCTTCTAGAGCCTCATCTGCTTTATCAGAAGCATACAGACTCTGAGTATTAGGGTTCCCAGGCTCAACTATTTTTACAATACCTGATGCCACATTCCTTTGTCTTCTTTCATTCTCCATCTGCCTCTTATCTGGGCTCTCACCTTGTTTTGTTTCAGCTGATAAATCAATTTTGCCTGTGTATTTTTCTTTTTCTCCCTCTCTAAGTTTTGCTCTACCATGTATTTTCTCTGAAATACAAGGCACCCTGTCTACCTATATGTCATAAATGCATAAACTTCAAGATTCCTTTTCTAATAAATAGGAACAGCTTGTTTGATATTAGTTTGCCAGAATCTGGATTTAAAGGCATCCTGAAAAGAAGAAGAAAAAAAGTGCTATTACAATAAGCACAAACATTTTAACAAATAAAATTATCTCGGAAGGAGTTTGTATTCTGGCCTAGTAGAGTAAAAATTAGATATTTCCCTGATAATTACTTTGCTTTCTAAAAATGCTATTTTATTCTATTAAATTTCATATTTAAAATAGTATGTTCAGTCCATTAACCACTGATTAGTTTAGTCACAAAAAAACCTGAGAAAATAAAACCTATAGCAAAATAAGCACTACAGACAAGCCATTAAATACAGAAAGAAAGAGAGTTGTTATCATTAACTTACAGGAAAAAAAAAAAAAGCCTTTAGTAAAATGCTCCAAATTGTCTTAACCTTTTTTAAAGGAAAGTCTGATAGAACTTTGAGGTTTACTACCAGAACCTCTCTTGTAGCCAGCAGGAACTATCAAATAGTAGTTTATACTCTCAGAGAGCTGACACAGGTTTTATATATTTGCTCATTTACTATTTTATGTTTGTAACTTTCATTACAGTGACTCCTTTTTTTTTTTTTGGCTCCTGAAGGATGAGAACTGAACATGAAGTGAAACCTTTTGAAGAATTATTCTCCAGTAATTTGTGCAATACACTTGCTTATTTAATTTCCTCAATCAAAAAATGTTTGGAGGTTTAAGTAACAGGAATTATCTATATTAGCTATAGCTATCACAATTATCTATATAACGGAGAGGCAAGCAGGTCATAATTTGTAAAGCTCACCTGAGAATTTCAGTGAGAATGCAATTTTGTGGAAATTTCATGACCAGTTCTGAGGAGAAAAAAAGGAAATAGAAATGGGTTTCAAACTTTGGATTATGAAGAAAAGGACAATAGAACCAATCCTAGAGCAAAGAAAAGTTACTGTTACATTACAATCAAATTTATATTAATATAAATATTATAATTATACTTTACCAAATTGAAAAGGACCATCCTGCCTGAAGCTGTTAGACCCATATATGAAAGTAACTGTTGAATATGGGGCAGGCGTCGATAGAGGGTTTCTACGAAAAACCAGCACCACTCTGGAGACAAGGTAGGGGGGATAAAAAAAAGCAAAACAAAGCAAGCAAAGTAAAATGGAATAGACTACAAGTGATTGTACCAGGTTTTTAATTAATGAGAACACAGGAGATTGCTAAAATGAGTACATTACCTAATGGTGAATTAATATTATATGCTGAAACATCCCACAAGGGAAGAATTGGATATGCTAATATTGTATGAAAGAGATTGCCACTGGCAAATATTTCACTGTGGAGAGTTCTACATTAGGTATAAACTCAGAAAAAACCCCAACCCTCTTAATATATGTCATGAAATATTAATTGCCTAGAATTTACTAAAGCAAGATAAAAGCTTGATTATACACCTTTGCATCCTTTTGATGGTCTTTATTGACCATTGATCCAGAATTGTTTTTAGAAATGTGATGCATTATTGTATGAGTAATAGAAGAGGCATTTTGTGGTATAAAGTTATAATTCCTAAGCAATAATATCCGAAACTGCAATTGGCCTAGGCCTAATGGGACACTACTTAGAACATCTTAAGGGGAGGATATTTGGCTGTAGAATTTGCTTTCCTCCCCTTGGTTCAATAATACTGTCTGCCCTCTGGTAACATTCAGGCTAGTCTGCAAAATGTACCTGTTACTGTGAAGAGAATGGGTGGAAATGTTCTGCCGTTTGATATGTCACAGTACAGCACATCCTTTTTTCTTTTTGAAATATATGTTGTTTATTTTGGCTTGGACTTTTTTCCATCTCTGCAGCATCCTAAGAGTAGCTGAATGCCTTTTTACAAATGAAAAGAAGAGGAAGGAGCTTCTTAAGTATTGCATTTAGGATTTGGATAAAATGTTACCCAAAGCAAACAGTATCCAAGTCTTCATATTTTGGCCTATGACTGTTTAAGGTACATGGATCTGAAGAAAACAGCCAACTTTTATATTGCTCCATTAAAAGCCATAAATCTCCTACATTTATTGAAATGTTCACTGATCTCAGTTAACTCTGGTGAATGTGTTACAAGTTTCACACTTATGAGGAAACCTGAAAATAATTAATGTTTCCTTGGACTGAAGTGGCAAAAAACCCAACACCCCCCCAACTCTATAGAAGATGACTGCCACAGAAAGACCCAGATTTTCAGCCTAAGTTAGTCTATATACCTGGGAGAGGGTTGTATGAGTAAGACATAGAGGGCAGACTCTGAATGTTACTAGTAAATTAACTAACCCATGTTCAGTTGAGTTTTTTAGGTCTATTGGAGCCAATTAAAATGGTTTTTGGTGATTGTTACCATTTCTACTGAATGGCTTGCTCATAATTTTCTCTGGCTGACCACTTGCCAAATGAAAGATGGCTTTCATACACTTGCTTCCTTTGAATATGAAGTAAATTCATTAAATTATTTGTCAATGCTTTTGTCTTAACATACAATTAAATCTGGTTTGATCTTAATATTCAAGATGTATAAAATGGCAGAGACAGGCCTTCAGCTGCTGCAAACTGGCACAGATCCACTTATTTCAATAAAGAGTTTGCAGAGTTTTCAGCAGAACGCAGCTGGGCTTATGGCTAGGGTTGACCTGTTCCATCTGTGGGCTGCTTCCCAGTTGCCTTACATTCAAAATCAAGAGTGGTCCTGAGCTGTTGCTCACTCTGGAAATATCAAGTGTGTGAGTGAGAGGTTTCACTTGTGTTTTGAGTGGGAATTTCTGACTCATGGTTTCAGCCTTATGCGTGGTCACTTCACTTTTTTATTGCTGGCTCCCTGCCGTTTAGCATATATTCTTCCATGAGAGTATTTCTTTGATGCTGCTGGTCTCATTCTCCTGGCTTCTTGTCATTCTCTTGAAGAAGGTGTCTGACAGTTCACTGCCTGTTATTGAATTGTTCCAGCCATTCCATCTTCCAGGTGATGGCCCGAGTATTAGCAATCAGCATAACCTTCACAAAGACTTATTAAATAATAAGTAAACCTGTTAGACAATGACTTCAAAGACCTGACTCTTAGCACTTTACTAAGGATTTTTCTAAGCAGTATAAATAACCACTTCTTTCTCTTCTAACTTCATGATCAAATACACTGAAAACGCCTTTCTAAATAAGTACACTTACATGTAGAATGCAGCGTTCTGCATTTCTGGTTCTACACTCAGTAAAACATGATGACACAATGTAAATGTGGTCAGTGCAGGAACTCTGGCACTATTAAATGGTTTCCTAGAACCGGGTATAGAATGGGACTGGATGAAAAACAAAGCAATGACATATGTAAGGCTGTGACTCCTTTGGTTTGTAAGCAAGATAGAATGCGGTCCTAATGTCTCTGTTTTGTGAAATAAATGTGTATAAAGTAATCCTGAATTTAACAGTCATTGTCAGATGCAGCTGTGGCATTACCTGAGAAAGCACACAATAATTTCAGTTCTCTAACAGCACTGTCTGTGCCAGCTGGGATTTTATTTTTCTTAGTGCTGCACCATGGCAGGAAAATGTGAACCCAAATCTGCAGCATCTGAAACTACCTCCAGGGACCCCTGTGCCAGACTGTCTGAAGCACTTTAGAAGTATCTTTTTTTAGTGTTGGAATGTTCAAAGTCATTAACATAATTGGGACAAATGAAAGAGGAAAAAATGCTGAAATAACTGGATTAATTCTGCATAGAATTGTAAGAATTTGTGAGAAAGAGAGCAATTGTAAGGGATTTCAATAGTAACAAAGGAAAGTGAAGGTTACTGTAGTTCAGAGAAGATGAATGCCTTGGACATAGCTTGGGAGACACAAAAAGGAAAGACAAGGGAAAGAAAGAAAGCAGACTTGATTCTTATCTCATGCCTCTCAGTCATGCTTTGACTCAGGTTTTTAAGTACGCTGTCCTTAGTAATCCTTGGCTGACTTGCCAGAATGACCACACTTCTGCTGGGGTCATGCTGGCCTGCGGCTGCCCTGAAATCAGGAAAGATGACGGAGTCACTCTGCCTTTTTCCCTACCCTTGGCCTGTGCCAGCAAAGGTTTTATGAGACCCCAGCACCTGATCCTCACTGAACCTGAATTCAATGTGTCTGTGTCACTCTGACATACAGTCAGTAATCATTACCTATCTGATAAGCTATGTCACAGTCTAAACCAGAAGTTAACTTCTACCACCACTACATGCAACAAGGAATTTATTTAACCTCATGACTTTTTCTTTAAATCAAGATGTTGGAGACTTTTCCTCAATTAAATGATACCGAGTACCTTCCAGGAGCTGGATTCTCAAACACTATCCAGCAGAAGTCCAATTTGATTCTATGTGACCCTTTACGGCAGGATATCATCATACAAATCTGCAGGCAAGCTGGAATCTGAATTTGAAGTTTGCTTCTCACTAGCTGACTGGCTGTGCCTGGTTCATTTAAACTGCTCATGGAAACAAATCCCAATATAAAATATCTGTGCCTTCTTTCAGGTCTTGCCTATACTCGTGCTTCTTATAGCCTGACACAAGAGCCACCGCTTTGCTGTGCTATCATCTCCTGAGCTATAAGTGCCACTAAGCATGGAAAAGGGATTATCTCATGTTGGACCTGTTGTTTTGAGGGGTGAAGGTTGTAGCTATATTGAGGGGGATGGGAGAACTCAAATTAAAAACATGCCACAGAATATCAGGAGTCTTACTCAGTGCATTGGTACAATTATCTACCTGAAATGGGAAAAGCTGTGCAAAGATGGCATTTGCACTGAATCGGATCACAGGTGGCAGTATTTTTCTGAGTTGATGTTGCTGGCACAAATATCCTAGAATCTGTCAAAAGAAAGGCTGAAAAATCTAGTATTTATAAGGTGTCTGCAAGGATGTTGACTACAGGCGGATTATTCTGGTTGTAGATTGACACGGGGAGTGAATTGGGACCATGTGTTCCCTTACAGTTTCCCCACAGCAATGCCCCTCATCTTTTATTCCTGTGTAGGTACATAACGTCACCGGCATGACGGCTCTTCCTGCAGGTGCAGCACAGGCTCCTGGCTAAAATGGGGTCTCTGTTTTTGGCCTGCACAGCAGCTGCTCAGTCAGGTGTGCGGCTCATCACATTTGTATTCGTGGTATGGGTCGTGAGCGCAAAAAACGCCAGAGTAAATTGTTCAGGTATTGCCTGTGACCATAAAATGATGGTCACCCTTTGAAAATATACTCATGGAAAGCAGGCTATGTATAGAAAGCCATTTCTTTGATGGATGTTAGCTGCAGGGGGAGGATAAAACAGGCCCTTACCTGTAACTGCGTAGGGTAATCATTCCTGTAAGTGAAGCTTACTACTGTAATCGCACAAAGACTTGAACACTGTGAAGGCAAAATCAAAATGCTAGCAGACAAGTTGTCCTCCAGTTTATTAGGGTTCCTTCCCAGGAGGGCTACATTCAATTATGTTTTTCAGTGGTTTGCCAAAAGAGCTTCACAGTTAAGCCAGCTGAGTTTGCATTCAGATTTTCTACTTTTAGTTACAAATGTCTTGCTTTTCAAAGCTTTCCAGCTGACCCGAAGTAGCATGCCAACAGTACTACAGCTAATTGAATATATATCTCATTTTTCTTTTTTGCAGCTTTACGGACCATTTCCTCATTAAAAAAGGTGAGTGTTTGCACAGGAGCAGGCAGGAGAATTAAGCAGCAGGAAAATCTCTGTGACAAGACGTTGTCTCTTTCTTTTGTTTTTTGAGTTTGGCAGCTGGATACTTCTGTTAACTCATATTTATCTTACGCTAACATAATAATTGGGAAATGACTACTTTGCTTCAGTAGAAGTATCCTGCAGTTAAATGCAAGAGACTCTATTTGCCTCAAGGCTGTGCTCTATTCTGTGTTTATAGTGCCATTTGTATATATATCGCTATAAAATCTGAAGAGAGATCTGTAATGATCATCAGTAAAGCACAGCTCCGCAAGGACTGAGTAGGGTAAAAATTTCAGATAAGCCATGATATAAAGGGACAGTTTATACTAATTAATCAATGCACATGCCTTAGATTCTGGCGTTCAGTGCTGTTTGAACTTTCAATGAAGGGTACCATTTTGCATTACACTGTTTCTTTCTGCTAAAGAAAATGATCACTTACAGACATTTAGGAAGTGAACCCGGGAGCTTTTCTTGTGCATCACAGAAGGACACCAAATAGTGTTATGCTCAATGTTCCTTTGCAATTCATAATCTCTTGAGCCATCCTGCTCATACAAACAGCTGTATCAAAAGAATACATAAGGCCAGGTACACATTGGATTTGGGCAAGGGTACTGCATAGGCCTGAACATTAAATAAGCTTATTGAGGTAGAACAATATTGCTGTTCAATAAAATTTATTGAAGTAGAAAATAAGCAAAGTCTCAGCATTTTTTTCTAAGTGACCCTGAATGTAAGCTAATTTCTGTACAAAACATGCAATATTGGATCTCAGCTCTCATTTCCCAGTTCTCATAGATCTCATACGCTCAAGAGAATTTTTAGCATTTTCTTCCTGAAAAGTAAAAATTCTTTAATAAATAGGGGTGAAAAAATTAAGTATTATTGCTCTAATCCAAAATGCTATTATTAGGAACCTAAGTTTCTGTTGCACTGGGTTATACAAATGCCCCAAGAGTCAGTGTCCCTTTTATTGAGTGGTCTTATTGTATTTGCCAGGAGAAATGCTTTGATCCATGAGGAACTTGTTTTCTGGCTGTGTGTCCGGTCTCGTGTGCCCGTCCCCCCCCCGCCCCCGACTCAGCGTTGTTGCAGTATGCAGATATTTGGAGATATTGAATGAACAGAGGCATGATCAAAGAGGAGGGAATGATCTAAGACTGTCCTAAGTAGGAGATTAGGTCTTTGAAGAGACTGAGAGTGCTAAAAGGTGTGTGTGGTGTGTTCAAAAGAGCAGGTGTGCCCTGAGAGGAGAGGAGCGTCCTTGAGAGGAGAGGAAGGAGACAGTGAAAATGCTGGGTTTGATTCTGCCACTGTCTTGCATTTCTGGTCAGTGAAACAGTTGAACAAAACAGCCTGACAGCATTCCCTGCTGCAACACCCTAGACCGACCAGATGTTTCTGGTTTTGATAAAACCCCCCTCGGTCAGAGGCTCCAAGCTCCTCCAGATCCACAGCCTTGGCTCTTCCTGGCCTCAAAGCAGCTGTGACAGAGGAGCTGGGTAGGGCTGCCCAAAAGCAGGGTCATTCTTCTGCCTCATTACACCAAGAAGCAAGGGCAGCAGAGTCTGGGATGCCCTTCCGAGTGTCAGCATGCAAAGTCCCAGAAGAAAGTTCATGGTTGACTACAAGGCCCAACTCCGTATTGCTCTGATGCTGCTCTTCCAAGGAACGCCTGGTGGAGAAGGAGCATATTACTGCTCAGAGGGGACCGGTCAGGTAAGCAGAGGGTGGCTTACTAGTGTGAAGTTAAGAGATTTCATTTTCTAGCCCCTTTTTAGTGATTTGTTTGTGCATCAACACCAGTGGTGTCATCAATGATTAAAATACATTGAAACACAATTTTATATTCACTGCAGCTGCAATGACAGCAAATGTCACAAGACATTTTCCTTTGAGTCCTTTCAGCCCTTCAAGAGCCTTTAGAGAATCGAAATCAGAGTTAACTGAACTGATTTTTTGGCCCTGCAAAAGTGGTGACTGGTGAGCTCAGCTTTCCTCAGTGTAATGTTGTATTAAAAACTAGATAAATGCTTGGATCCCAGAAATCACTGTCAACATTACATTTTTAGGCAGGTCAAATGCTGAGTCTTCATGACTAAACAGCATCATTTGAGAAATATGCTAATGGTTTCATTTGTTCTTTATTTTCTTGCAGTTGCAGACATACTAATTTAAGTGATGCCCTTGGTCAATCTGCACTATCCAAGGGGCAGATCCGTAGACTGAAATGCTCACATTTGATGAGACGTACTGAGTGAAGACCAGTATGTACTGGTCTGGATATATCACAGAGTACATAATGAAGCCTGTCTGCCAGCTACAGAAGAAAAAATCCTTATAACTATTGCAGTACTATTGCCAAAAGAGATAAAAGGGTCATGTCAGATTCCAAGTCACTTCTGGGCAGGCTCAGATGAGTTTTTGGCATCTAATTCAGGCTTCACCCTGTTTGAAGCAGTAAACATGTGGTGGGACTTTCTGGAAATCAGCTGGACTTTGGAAATATCTGTGTTATTACTTAAGTATTTGCTCTGCAAGCAAGCTCTGTGTCCACAGTTGGGAGGTGTTCATGTCAGCTCACACGGATGACTTGCAGATTCTACTTTTCTTCCCTCGCTTCACTCCCCACAACATGCAAAACTCTCCAAGGTGGAGGTTGCACTCTGGGGCCAAGAACCAAGTTTTTCACATTTGCCTTCTTTGCGTGTCTTTTCTAAAAACAAAGAGATCTTTTGCTGGAAAACTGGAGACCTCTCTCTTACCCAGTGTTCAGGAGGTATTTGCACCTGTAGTGACAGAAAAAATCCTCCCTCTCAAAGGAAAACTCTCAAGTTGTCTAGGGAGGCTTTTGGGACCTCAGGCTCTTTCTAGGATTTAGTAAATGGGTTTTGATTTTAGAACCAAAAATCTGCCTGTGGAATGCTATTATGGAGCTAGCAGGAGAAATATTCTTTAAAGAAGTCCTACATATTTGCCTCAGCATTTCTACAGTAATGGAAACATCAGATAAGAGTAAAGTGTTGGTGTAGATAAGACTGGGTTAGGAATCAGAAGCCTGGAAGGTTATGACAGCTGAACTGATCTTCTCGGCCATTCTTACTTCCCGGTGTTGCCCTGCTGGGGGCTGGCAACCCCTACTGATCACCTAATATTGAGGATGTTCAGCAAAACAGCACTGCTCGTCTGGAAGGAGAACATTGCGGTGGCAGGGCCAGGATGGGTAGTGCACAAGTGCCAGGATACGCGATGTATGTGTCCCCGTGAACACGGGGAAGGCCAGCTCACCAGGCACTGGGACTGGGGCACACAGGAGAGGAAATTTCAAAGGGGGATGGTGAAATTTTGTTGGAGATTGTTTTTAATAGGCATTTCTATCAATAGATTATTGTTAATAGTAAGTTCTAGCAATAGATCATCAATAGTTGTTTTATCAACTTCCTCTGATACCAGCACAGAAAAAAAAGACAATGGAGAATTTTTTCCATGCCCAGATACAGGGTTTCGGAGGTCTGCATGTATGATGACACTCTCTAAAGCGTTGGGCTTTAGTTCTATATCCATGTATAACATTCTCGTATGTTCTGACATACTGTGACAGATACTATTAGCGTACTGTATGTTAAACAATCTGATGTTTTGGAGAAAGCAAGCCTGTTGCAAAGGAATGGGATAGGAGATGACGTTGACTACACATAGGCATTGTGCAGTACATGCAGTATTTGATTATGTGTGAACAACTGACTTGTGACCAAAACACTGCAAACTTTGTTCAGGTAAATGACCTGTCTGATTCATATCCAAGATCTGTCTGTAATATCAAACTCAATCAAAAAGGGAAAAAAAGGGAAAAAAAGAAAATACTATATACATATATATATTTTAATGTTGCCTTCTTTGCTCATTTTTCATTAGTTTCAATATATTTCAAATCTGGCTACCATGATATCTTTCAACAGTCCAGGAACTGAATGGGAAACATAATACAGATTAGACACTCAAGATATGGATCAGAAAAAAATCCCTGTAGTCTTCATCTCTCAAAATATTTTGGTTATGGGCAATTAGAGCATGGTAGAATATAATCTTTGTACAGTCAAACAGTGTACCCAAGAGGCAGCCTCTGTCCTTGCTTTTGGTATATTATGCCAGGAGTTTTGTCTCCCTGTCCTGCAAGGGCCTATATTTCATCTGTACATTTCATACAGTATGTTGTAGGACTATCTGTGGGGTATTCGAGGCAGTGCCTTCCATATAGAGAAGTCTGGCAGTGCTAAGTGGTGAACATGGACAGCCATGCTGGAAGCCTGAGCCTGAGGAGTCTGTGGTGCGGACATGAGAATGGAAATGTCTGTTGCCAGCCAGAGGCCATCACATGGTGGCCCAGAAAAGAAGAGATAAGAATGTCCCCTGCAGGTGAAAGAATAGTTTTTACCTTGGCAAGCTGTGCAGCTCGTCAGGGCACAGTGTGCGTTCTCATTCAGCTGGAGGCAAGAGCTGTTGGGAAAAGTAATATCGTGTACTAAAGCAACTGGTATCTCTGGAAAAAAAATGGACAAGCTTTTGGGATCACTTTCTGTTCATCAGATG
Organism: Cariama cristata; assembly: GCF_000690535.1. Taxonomy (NCBI): domain Eukaryota; kingdom Metazoa; phylum Chordata; class Aves; order Cariamiformes; family Cariamidae; genus Cariama; species Cariama cristata. The sequence continues at coordinate 92,151 of NW_009614561.1, read as the reverse complement.
TGACAGGAACTATCAAAATCCAAGCTAAGAATAGCTGAAAATCTTGTTCTCAAGGGCTGCGTGAAGGGTTGCTCTAAAACTCGTATAATCAGTTGAATGCCTTGAAATTGGTTGTGCCTTGATGATATAGAGCAAAATGTTTCAACCCCGAGGAATTTCACTAGACATATTTTACCATCACCTTATCTTCCCTCTTATTCCCCAAGAAACTTGAGACACTAAACATAGTTCAAAACAAAGAGACTTCATTTCTTAATATGCAGAGACTTTGGACTTTACTAGACTGGAAGCTCTTCAAAGCACTCAGTTGTTTAATGCTTACCCAGATGGCGTGTGCCACTTACAGCCCTTTAAAAAAACACGAACTGTATTTGAAAAACATACATTATGGATTAGCCACAAGCCTGAAGCTCAAGCACAGGAGGAGAAGAACTACATGAAAAAGAGAGGGGCTATGTATTCAGGGGATGGTGGAGTGCAACTCGAAAGGAGGAAGGCAAACCAGTCTTTTCTTTAATGTAGTGTAAGTTGCAATAATTGCTGTAATACTGTCATGATCTAGAGGCATTAGATGAGATATAATGTCTTTTCTCCTGCTGGTACTGTCAAACTGCAAACATTTCAATATATGGCCTTGATTGTACTTTAGCAAGGTGTATGAGAGCTGGGAGGAGCGTTTAGCATCCTTTAATGTCACCTAGGTAGACCGACTTTCCTGTGCACATCGGGAACACGCCATCAAGAAAAAAACACAGAGATGCAACTTTTCTGGGAGTTATGCAGATGGTTGTCTAACTCGGCACACTCAGCCTCTGCATATGAGCTACTTATAGGCAAGCTTTCTACTGAATGAACATTGCCTGTCAGAAATTATAAATCCCTTACTTGTATGAATATGGTGTCACCTAACATTATACCTTCACCAGACACTCCTGACCATATTCTTCCTATGTCAGAGATCACAGGAAGAAGAGCTGTATATCCTGCTTCTAACGGAAGAAACACGGTGTTGCCCCTGTAAAAGGCACTCTAGAGGTTTTGGGGTAATATGCACCTGATTTCTCTGAGCTTAGATGCATACATTACACGATGGAGTGTGCTTTCTTTCCATCTGATGCTTCCCAGAGGAGTGCAAAACACCCAAAGACACTTGTATAACAACAGTGGCTCTCAACGTTTCTCCGGCAAACCAGACCATGGGTCACAATGCCAATTGAATGGAGCCAAAGCCTATGCAAACACTCCCCAGCACTTACTGCTGTGGGACTGAGGTGCGATGCTGCGGACAGGTACCTGACCACTATGTTACCTGCTTTTGAGATGTTGGCATATTCTGCATCTTACCCCCACGTTTCCTGGTTTGGAGAAATGGGGATTTTAGTGAACAGGTATACTGAAGTAGTACAAGCTGCCAGTGACCCCTCTTTTCTCTTTGAACCACTTGAGTATTCAGAAAGCAGGAGGAAGTGGAATTTCATGTGTTATGTTCACTTACATATGTAATGCAGAAAGACTGTTAATTCCTTTGGTTCATTTCAGTTTATTTCTTCATTTCTGGGATTGAGATATGGATATTTTGTCCTGTGAGGGCATCAAGGCTGGAAATGTGACTCAGACTAGCACATTCTTTCATATTCTTTACTTTTCACAGAGGAGAAAAAAAATAGTGAAATACTGTGGAAAGAACATAGCTTCTTGTCTGCATCTGATCTCTTCTGGTTGTACCTGTACCAGCGAAGAAGATGCAATTCATTTCATACCCACACTTCTAGCCTCCCATCAATTTTTTTCTATCTGTTAAAGCAGTAAATCTTCATCACTCACTCTGCAGTCAAGTTAGGGTCAATTACAATCTGGCTATTTATGTCTGTGCAGTCCTTTGAAAATATGAAGTGCTGTAAGTGCTGAGTGATTTCACAGTCCTTTTTATGAACACAGTCTTTTCTGCTGATTTATAAACATCATGTTTCTGTTGCTCATAGTGAATGAAATACAACATTTTGCAGCAGCAGTATGTGAAAAAGGAGACGTGCTACCACAAAAATATTAGTGCTTGAAAATCAGTAGTAAATTTCTAAGATAGAGCAAAATTTTGTGGGTTTTTTATGTTTTAGCATGTGTCTTTCCCTGAAATAATTGAAATTCCATTCTGGATTGAACTTGTGAACACAGCACTTGTAAAATATATTCTATTTTGTGTATGAAATTTGTTTGAAAAACGTTACTTAGTTCACCTTACTCCCGATTTTTTGTCCCTCAGCCGACCTTGATCATCATGTGTCTTTACAGAATCATGCTCTGATAGTCTTATTTATGGACAGACTTTTACCTTCAGGAGGACAGCGGGGACTACAAGTCCAGTCTGATTACCTGTCCTGTCCAATTTAACCTCAGTCTATTGTCTTGGACTCACTCAGCTCCCTATTTCCCCTGGATCCTCACCTCCGTTCTAATTGTTTGAAATGCTGGAAGGCTGCTGTGTCATTTTAAACCAGGAGAGTTAAGGTATAATCTGAAAAACTTATCACCTTCCCTTGTTTCCTACCTATGGGGAATTCACTTGAAATTGGATCAGGATCTAAACCAGGTATGTTTTTATTTTTACCCAGCTACAAGGCTCTTCAGAAGTAAAAACACTCATCTTCAGTTCCCAGTAAATAAACTTAGCATGACAGGTCTGCTTAATGTATGTCAGAACATAGCTAAGAAATAGAAAGGCTTTGAGTATTAAATCAATAATGGCTTTTTCCTAGCCAGTAATCATAAGACAGGATGAAACATTAAGTATCTCTTTCAGGGCCAGATAGGATTCATTCTGCACATCATCCATTTTTTACCTCACATAAAAAGAATCGTTGCACAAGTCAGACACAGAATGCTTACAGGCACTCCAGTCTACAAAAATTAAATCACAGTAACATATCCAGTAATTTTGAAGTTATTTGAAGAGTTAGGATAAAAATGAGGCATGCACAGAGGCAAATTTATGTGTGTGGTAGTGGATATAGAGGGATGGAATCACCTTATTGATGAATCCACAAAAACCTTGGTAAGTAGTGAGTCTGGTTTTGGAGGCAACTGCTTTAAAGAAGCAGACTCCCATTCCCAACTCTGAAATTTTCTTCTTTGAACAAGTTTTAGTTTGCTTTAAAAAGTGTTAACAGGCTGGCAACTAGAAAGGTCTAGAATCATTTTAGATCTCAAAATGCTTTTTTGCATAATTCTGCTTAGATTGCTGGAGATCCAAAATGAAACAAATTTGCAAACTAGTATCAGCCAAAGACAAGGCAAATGATAGGTAAAGGCTTCTTCAGTAACACTAACAAACCTCCCTTCGTCAGTTTGACTTTTGGTTATTACAAACTCTGACAGATTTTATTATATGAAGCTGGCTTGACATTTTTGTTTGCCGAGGTTGAGCACATCTAAGTTGAGGATGGTCTTGCCAGCATTTATTTGTTACAGGGAAAGCCACTTGAAAATCTCAGTGGCTATCTGTAGGCCTAGGTATCTACCTTGTCATACCATCTATGCTTCCACTGAAACCTGCAACGTAACTCTGAGATATCTGAGCTAGCATTACACAGGTAAGGCTGGATATGTGATTCTGTACCTAAACAGCAAGGGGCTCAGCGTGGGTTAATTTGCCTTTTCAGAAGCAGGATAAATGAAACCAGTCTGAAGTTTGTGCTGTTTCCAAGACCCACGTGAGATGTTAATGACCTGTTTGAGGCATCTCTGCACACTCACCAGATGTAGTGCAAAAGCAATCACATTAATGACACTCCTCAAACTGCAGCTTAAAAGGTAGATTATCTTGAAAATGATCTGCAAAACTGCAAAGGGTCTTTGTGTTTCAGTTTTTCCACCTGTACAGAATCAGTAACGCATAACTATTATGTAAAGTAGTGCTAGGCACACACGCGTGTGAAATGACTATTGAAGACCCTCATGGAGCCTCATGAAGTTAAAGATGTGCATGGTGGGGCTCTACAGTTCAGAAATCCCATTCTCTATAGTAACATTTTTGTATCACTTTTAGTTACTATGTAATAGCAAGGATGAATTAAGAACAATAACAGGTGAATGTATTGGTATAGAACTTTTAAAATAACGTTCTAAATACTGCAGCAAGCCATGATTCATGCCTAGCATATGCTAAACCCTTTCAAATTAGCATGAATAAGTCTGGAGATGTAGAATTTAAGGACAGAGTCAAGCAAACATCCAGATGCAAAATTAAACAAAACCTCTTCAGGCAAGAAAACCAAATCAGATATGGTGAAATCTACACTACACAGAATTTAGTGTCCCAGAGAAGTCTGACAAAACAACATGTATAATATTTCTACTGACAACAACAGGGAGGGAATAGAATAAAAGGAGGAGATTTAGCATGTGCTTCACTTGCTGTTAATTGTTATTCCAACAAGTCGGGAGAATAAAAAACATCTAAAGCAAGTGCTTGGTTCTGCCAGGGGAATGTGTGCTTGAGTCTGCCTCCATCCAATTGCTTGGAAGACATCCTAGGAGAAAATCCCAAGCTGGCATCAGGGGACTGAGCCCAGATGGCTCTGTTTTCAGAACTGATTTCCATTTCTGTTATTAAATGTTTAATCCTTTATTTGATAGGAAAAGGAGAAAAAAAAAATTAAAGATTTATTTTTTCTCCCCAGAGTCCAGTATAAAGTATTGTCTAAAATATTAATTGATGCATGCTGAGTGGTCTGTTCAATTACAAACAACATATCTACTTCACAGAGTGCCTGTTACCCAAAGTGTGCTGCAGGGCTCTCAAGTCCTTGGGTATAACCTGGGAATGGAAAATTTCTGGCCATTGCTAGCCTGCCTCCTTGAAAAACAAAGCTGGTAACTCTGAAAACGGTGATACCTGGGTCAGAAATCTTTTCTCAGCCAACAGCCCCATGAAATAAAGAGAACTGCTTTTAAACAGGGTGGGGAAGATCAGAAAGGTGTGCTATCCGAACAGGTGTTTTTTCACATCTGAATTACTACCAGTCTTGCCTTTCTGTCCCTGCTGCAATCCACTAACCAAGCTGGAGTCTGGTGCAAAAGACCAGTGTCTGATTTCCTGACCCCAGATATGCTGTGGGTCAAGCTCCCCATCATTAATACCACTGTCACTTGATAATAGGACTATTATTTGTTCCAGTGGTTTCTGTTGTAATTTTTCCCTAAAATGACAGCACACTGTAATTATAACTTGGTGTCTAAATAAGAAAGGGTCAGGTATCATGCGACATGAGAGGAAATGCTTTAAAGTCTGGACATGCATATAGACATGCATACAGAGTTAAGATCTGAAATTCAATGGGCTTTCTACTCCAGTCCCACCTCTACTAGATACTGAAAATACACAAATAATAGAACATATTAAATCTGCAGAAAACAGTACTTTGTCCTAAATCTGTATGTGACTTTTTTGACCTGCTCCTTTCTCCACCAAAGTACATGGAAGTTTTGCCATTGATTTCAGTGGCAGCCAGATCAAGCCCTTCGAGATGAAATTTGTCATTACATGCAAACCCTGCCACAAAGGGTAAGTGCACTTTCATCCTTTGATTGTTGAAAATCCATACTTTATTTGATGATTGTCTTTTAACAAAATCACTCTTCCGAGACCTTGCTGTGATGCATGTACATTTCTAATGTTATTAAGAACCTCAAAGGGCAGGTAAATTGGCTGTGTTTTTTCTAAATCACTTCCATTTCAATCTGAAACCTGACTGCATTTTGCAATATAGCAGACCATATAAGCTGACATGAAAAAGATAAGCTTTGTAACAGGACAAATTTTTACTCTACATAGCATATAGTAAGGGGAGGGAAAAGGAAAAAAGAAATTTAAAATGAATGTGTATGAATCATTTTGAAAAGACAGCAACTTTTCCTGTCTTTATGGCACCTTCACCATTTTAAAGGAATGTAATAGCAATGTTATTCTATTTTAGCAATTTCTTTCAACTAGATTTTTGATTTTGGAAAAAAGAAAGGAGCAACCTTTTTTAAAAGAAGTCAGTGCAGTCACAAACTTGGCTTGTAATAGAATTCATAGAATGTTTTCACCTTTAGATTTGTGTTTGCAAAATGTAATTGGTGAACAGCAGAAGTTGGGAATGCTTTGTAAAAACTCACCATAGGAAAAAAAATTATTTATATACATAGATGTTGCTCATTCTATCACTGTGGTTGTTCTTTATTATCTGGGAATGTCTATGATAGGGTCTCAGTCTGAAATAGCAAATGTAAACATAACCACCAAAGCCAAGGGCACTAGAAAGAAATATTTTCCATAACGGCCTTCCCTCTTGTGCTCTTCTTCAAACAGAAGTTCTAGCAATTATCTAACTGTATCGTGTGCTCATAATATTCATCACACTGACTTCTGTTTATTTTGAAACTCTCTTGAACAAGTACAGTTTTGTTATAACCCATTCCCTGCTCCATTTTAATAACATCCATCAGCAACACCAAATGATCACCCTCAAACAGCAATTTATTTACTCAATTTCCGCTTTTTCCCTTTGGGTGAATTATTCACAAACATACAAAGGAATAAGTGCATTTATTTTTTCAAATTGCTTGTAAAAGTCTACAAACATTCTTCATCTGGTAATCATTCATGAACTCTTAACCACCTGTGTGTTTAAGAACAAAACAAAACCCAAAACCCAGAACGGTCCACTGCCTGTCATTTCTGTCATTGCATGGGACAGCTGAAAAGGGAAGGTGGAGTTATATTTTTAAGATGTTATTTCAGTAGCAAAATAACTCTGAGATCACTATACAGGAAGAATGAAATATCTTTTGGTATGGGCATACCAGAGCATTTTGTGACTATTCCTGCCCCAGCCAGTACTCCTCTGTGCCTTCCTGCAGACCTTGATGGACCATCTAAGTCTGGTGATTCTCGGTTGAGTCCTCACACCCACTGCCCATCATTGTCCTCCGGCTGGAAGTGCAACTCTCACAGACCTGCTGCTGGACAGTATAGTATGAGCATTCCCAAACTGGTCTTGAACGATGTCACCTGCCCTAGCTCATACTCAATTTAATTAAAGTCAACCCTGACTGGTTTTGCCTGGAATAGATTAGAGATCCCTCATATGATCCCTTCTTTGCTGGCAATGCTGGAAGGATAACCTCTGACAGAGGTCAGAGACACACAGCAAAGAAGCAGTAATGTTTTCAGCCGGCAAACGATTTGGAAAATGAACGTCTGCCTGTGGCTTTATGGACAATCTGGGAGCATTTAGATCAACAGTGGGAGGACTTTGGAGAGCGATTGTTGACAAACAGTGCAAAATTAGGCCTGGTACAAAAGAGGTATGTGAAGAATTCTAACTTTTCGTAAAGCATTATGTGTCCTTGAAATAGAATATTCTATAGAGGCCACTAAGCAGTATGTGAGCCATAAATCTCCTTGTACTCATTCAACAAAATAATAGTGCATTCATAGAGGCAGGGACAGGGGACTTTGAGTACTCCGAAATGTCTGAAAGTGTGGTATTCTTTTCATGCATGTCTTGCATTTGGTACTGACAAGGGAAGAATTTGATGTGTGCTGTTAATAACCCACCATGCCCTATCTTTCATTCCAAAAGAGGAAAAATGTTTCTTTGCTGCCCAGAATACAGAAATGGCTGAGTTGTTCCCACATGTTTCCCCTATAGAGAAGTACTCTATGCTAAGTAGTACCACTGGAAGGCAAAATGCATCTCAGGATTACTCTCACTGTCCTCACAGGAAACTGAGCAAAAATCACATCATGTGCAATGGCATCAAATGATGAATGCAGTCTCCTGTGTATGCATTATAACAACAATAACCTCCCACTCCATATTGGTTTCACTGTAAAACAAATGTGAAAAAGATTATAAACGTGCTCCGTTTTCAGAGCAATACGTAACAATTTATAAATCTTATTTGAAAAGATGTGGAGTTGAACTTTCATCCCACCAAGACATGCTGGGTAGCTTCAGCTGTGTTTCTCTTCCAATATTTTTCCTGTCACAAGCCTGCAAATTCAAAATAATAGAGTTAGAAAAACACATTTGACAAATGGACTGGCAAATATGCAAACAAGCCTACACAAGCCTTTTGCAGACTGTGTCACCTTCTCTGGATCAAAATACACTAGGAAAATTAAACAGATTTCAGATTTGTTTTAAGCTGAGTAGTTAGTGTTGAGGCGCTTGCCTGTGCTTTCAGAACCTTTGTAAGCACATCACCAGCTCAGCTTGACTTGCTGTTACTGAAATATTTCAACAGAACCTATTAAATCTCAGTAAGCATTTCACAAATAACAAATAACTCCACCTTTGAAAAAAAAAAACACGTATTCCCTGCAGCATGGATGCTCTGATACTTCTACAAACTAGACAAATATTTACTCATTTTATCATTTAAACTTTAGCATCTATTTAAAAAAATGGCACTGTAAGTCTGCACGTTACCTTGGTCCTATCTTAAATTATTTAACCAGCTATTAAAAATCACTCAGAAGCTCTGACCAACACCGAGCTGAATGTACTTCCATGATCAAATCAGGTGGCATTAGCAGCTGTGCTGGATTTCCCTACCGTTTTTCAGTTTTGCACACATTTTAATCAGATAACTCACCATTTCTTTCTGCCTGAAGGGATCAATAAAGGAAGAAAACAACTGAAAAGCCAGACCCAAACACAACTAATTTCTGGGGAAGCTGCATGTTAAATCTTCATTTTGTGAAGTAATCTCATGGTCACAGACTGCTTTACAGATGCTAATTGTTTTTCAGGTTGCTGCAGTCATATCTTGGATACATTATAGCTTACAGGAACCAATAAAAACACATTTGTGCCAATACATCCTGAAATTGCATTCTGTAGCTTAAAGGCAGGAGGAGGGGTACAGAAAAACAAAGCAGTTTCTTTCATTGCTTCTAAACCTTTTCCATGAAGCCACGAATAAAACTGACCAGCCTGAATCAAAGATTTGGGTATATTCCTTGGCTCCCCCTAAATCTTTCTGCAGTTGCAGTATAGCTAATAAAAATGGCATTCTGCAATCTATTGCATGGCCATGTTTAGTTCATTAAAGACCCCTCTGCTACAGGGATATTTTTAGATTAATATTCTGAGCTAGAATCTGGAAACAATTAATGCTACGCATGTTGTTCAGCCTTTGATAGACTGCTACACTTCAGTGATACAGTCTGAAGGGAAACTGCATCCTGAGGAGCTAAGGTAAGAAAAAATACAGGGTACAGCATCAGAAGGAACAAAATGCAGTGTAGTAGTTTGACAACCTTGAAGGTGACTTTTTCCAACCCATTGAATATGAGTTTCATGCCCTGAAATGAAGTTCGGTGAGATTCATTACAGTTCTTTCTGTCACTAGAGTATTAAAGCCCCAAATGCATCATTAACTTACAAGTGGGCTTTACCATTTGGCAATAAGGGATTGACATGAGTCCAGTGACAAAACCATCTGCAACAATACTATGGACTTTTGCTGCATGAAGAAGTAATTGCTTTTATATTAGAGATAAACCAACTCATTTTGATACATTTAGTAGTCTTTGTACGTTTTATAATGAAAAAAGAGCTTCCTATATAAAGGACCTTGTCTGGATTTCTTTAGGGAATAGAGGACATGCTGTGCTTCTCCTTAGAGGGCTTGAAATACAAGAACACATAAGTGTATCCACTCTTGCTAACAGAAGCAGAGCTCTTGAATGTGTAATATCTCAAAGGGTATAGGTATTGACCAACATTCATCTTAGCTTTCAGTTATATGTATGGAAAAGAGGTGAAAAACACTAGTGCAGTGAGGAAATTATTCTTCCAGAATATGCCTTGGCCATAGTGATCCTTACAGTAAGTTACCAAATCCCCAAAACAATACTAGAACAATATCTGATGTCTCCAGGTTATTAAATTTTTGAACAAGGGACAAGAGGATTTTGGAAGGTGTGGATAATTGGCAAGGTCTTTCTTTCTCTCCTGGCTAAATCCCCCTTTTCCAGCCTACCCAATTTACCTGACCTCATTACTTGCTGACTGACAGAGTGGCTGTTTGATGTTATTTTTGAAGTGAGTCAGGAAGGCTACTTTGGCTCATCAAGGCATTGTCCTTGTCACTAGAAAATTGCCAATAAACTTTTGACAACCTTAGAAGAAAGGCTGAGGACTCACAGGCATTTCAGCTTGAATCATCTTGCTACCCACCTTCCATCCACCCCAGACATTGCCTTGGCAGTGAGGAGAGGCGAGGGCAGATCCCTGCAGGACCGTACCGAACACCAAGGGCTCAGCCTGGGATGGTGCAAAGGGTGCTGCTCCTCCCTTTTACTTTTCCAGGGAAGTCCATTACCTTCCCCACCTCACCATTAGGGACTGTAACTCCTGTTAGAGTCCGTAGTTGGTCCCTCCAGGACCTCCTGCTGCCACTTTGTTGAAGCAGAGAAAATAAACACGTAGCACCAAGCCAGCCTGGGAAGGAAGGGGATGGATGCTGGGGAGGATGGGAGCTTGGTTAGGTTCGGGTGAGATAGAAGGACCCAGTTGACACGTGGTGCTTAGTCATTTTGCTACTGTAGAAGCTTAGCAACATTTCTAAAGATTTTGTTATAGAGTGTGTGCGCAGACATGTGTGTAATGGCATGTGCTATTGTTTCATCGATTCAATGTGATAAAATTTTGGTTCATAATATGTAGGCAAATATATTCATCTTAAATGCCTCCTACTAATAATGAATCAGAAAAAAAAATTATACGGTTGCCTAATAAATATATTTCATAAAGCTGAGAGAATACTTGCATAAATAGAGGGATTTTGGTGAAATCTTCCTTTGGTGGAAGCAAAAGGGCTGGTAGCATAGTGCTTTGGTTTATAGCTGCCCTTTTTCGCTGGCTTCCTGGGCTGTATTCATCTTGCTTTAGGATGGAGCAAAAATGCAATGAGTGAAGGGTGGCTATTTTTGGTGGTATACCTTTAGTGAAAATTCAAGCTTATCAGGGAGTTTCTTTGCCAACATCTGATTACCAGAAAGCTTTCTGACAGCTTCAATAGGAACTCCAGGGCCTCAGTTAAGCTTGAACTACCCTTCTGCCCAGTGGCAGGGCCTCTCCAACAATTATGGCTGTGGCAGTAAGAACAACTTCTGCAGATGTGTGGGATGCATTGTGTGATAAAAAGGAACTTCTTACAACTTTACTGCCATTCATTTATCACCTGTATGGTCATGGATACGATAACAACTGCAGCATCAGTGGTAATTGCAACACATTTATTACACCATTTGGGCACACTAGTTACAGACCGGGACTCAATTGCTCTAGGTACTCTACAAAGAACAAAGCAATGATTGTGAGTCAAGGACTTTACAATCCAAGTGGAAAACTAAGAGCAAAAGATGAAAATAGCAGATGGGAGTAGAAAAAGAGAGCAGCGAGACGGTATTGATCAGAGGCCTCAGCACAGCAGCAGCCTAAATTGTTGTCAAACTGAGTAATTTAAATCAGAATACTGATCATGGAGGAGTTGATTCTTTTGTCCACTGCAGTGTCTTTGAGCTGTGAGCCTACCAAATTTAATAACATTATTCTTCAAAGACACTAATACAAAAATACTATCAATTCTACTTTGTAAGAGGATGTGAATCTTAAACATTGTGAATCACAGAAGGGTTTAATAAACCAGGCGAGGTTATTCTGTCCCATAAAAATACCCACCCAGCAGATGGAGGGAAGCAAGATTAGCAGAGATACTGAAGATCTCCTGCTGCTCCTCTTTTTAGGAATTCATCCCCCCTGTAAAGGGTAGGCTGCAGTCTGCCTGGGAACCTGTTGATTCACAAAAATTTGCACCAAATCCATAGGAACCAGCTGATTAATGTAGATCTCAGTTTTTCCGCAGCCCTGCATGCTCCAGCCTGGTGGGAGAGGGATTAAAACAAACAAACAAACAAAAACAGATTAAAAAAAATTATACTACAAAACTGGAGAAGTACTGCCTCGCCCAAGCATGCAACGCTGGGGATGGCCACAATGCTTGGGTCCCCTGAGCCTTCCCAGGCTTCTTGCTGGTATCTTTTGGTTGCCTCCTGCTTCATTTGCACAGAACTTGAAGCAAGTGAGTATCTTTTGCAGGAAGAGCATTTCCCAAGGGCAATTGTGCAGTTTTCCTATCAAGGGCACAATGATAAAATTCTTCAGAGAGCTGAAAACTCCAGCATCTCGTTTAGGTTGTGGATGCACTGCTTGAGCTGTAAATTCAGAGATGTGCACCTGGAACAAAATGTTGCATTTGTTTTGACAGCTTTGCTTTCATACTTGATTTGCAGAAATGTTCTGCTATATCAGAGAGCACCTGGAATATATTTTCCTTTTGGAAAAATGATACATACTTAGTGGTAACTACCTTAATCATCAGCTATTACATTGTCCCTGTGGAATCTTACTCTGATCTAGCCACGCTTTTGCAAAAGGTCACTGATGATATTTCTTTTCAAGTCTTCTCAGGGACAATGTTTTTGTTTTTATTGTTGTTTTGAAGAAAATTTTTGGCTCACAGAAAGGTAATTAGTTCCTACCTTCCTACATTCAGCTATTTTTTTCTTAAACAGTAAAAAAAAATTATTTTAAGAAAGAAAAGAAGTAATAGCTTTACTGAGTCAAAGACAGCGTGAGGGAGACAGCTTCTGGAGAAATACAGCCTGCTTTTTATTATTAATTATTTATTCATTCTGCTACACACTCACAATATCCTTTGCTTGTTCTAGTCTTTCTTGGTCTCCTAGTCCTGTAATAAGGTCTTTTAATTTTTTTTCAATATAGAGCTGGAAGGAAAAGACTCTGGTTATAGTTTTTCAGCTTCTCTTTCTGCATTCTTGACAGAAACAGTTTTGTCTTTTTTTCTCCCCCAGCACTTCTCCCTTTCTTAATTTGGAAAAATAATAAAGCTGTAGCACCCAGCCACCCACTGACTTCGGGGTACTTGAAACAAGTCTTCGTACAGTCAGGGAAGGTGGGAACTTGAGTCAGAAAGCCAGAATTCACTCGGGAAGTGTGTTGTGCTTTTTAGTCTTTGACACATATATAAGCGATCAAAGTTGAGATGCCTGTTGATGTGACCATTTCCTACATGTCAGTGTTGCTGGTAATGAAGGGACAGTCTTAAGCCTGTATTTTTACTATGGAACCTCCTCCAGGGTCTACTTTATCCGTGTTTAAATATCTGGTCAGCTAGATTCATTGAACGCTGGGCATTTTGCAATGCAACTGCTATAAATACGTTGAAAAAACCCATACAGTCACAGTGTGTTAAAAACTATCACTTAAATAGACACCAAGGTATGAATTTAGACCAAGCATTAGTGGTTTTTTGAAGGCAATAAAAACAGATCTTGGCTTAATTTTTTTCTGCTATTCTGGGAGGCATAAACAGGAGCAGACTCTTGAGTGCACAAAATATGCTGGAAATATTTACTCAGAACTAGTAAGACATTTAAAACAGCCTTTTTCTATTTACAAAATTTTGCTAATTCAAGAAGTGAGTATGAGGAAGACTTGCAGTCTGTCCACATAAGTTTGCTGCAGGTATACTCAGGTACAACTCACAGACAGAGCCTACACCCTCATTTGCACTTTGCCACATATGAAGAAATGGTAATTGTTGAATGTATTTCTGCCACTGATCACAACCATTTGAGGAGTAAATAAGAATAAAATACTGCAAGAACTTAAATGCTGCACATACACTTGACAGATACATAAGAAAGATTTTTTTAACATAGGATCAAAAGAATAAGACCTCTTAAAGCACTGTGACAATGCCTAATAATGACCATGGATACAGGTGGATGTCAGGCTTTCCCAAAGGAAGGATGCCCAGGAGCACAGTGCAGCCAGAGCTTGGAGAAAACAATCCGTCTCACTTCAGCAAGCACAGCTCAGGAAAGAAAAAGGTATTTTAAAAGAGACAAAGACTGAATTTAATTTCTTCACACCCTAACCCTGCCCACAAGGGTGAGAACTGCCTACAGCAGCCACCGGTTGCAGGAGTGCTGGCAGTGTGGATCTGGGCACAGGTGCACTCTGTAAGGCCAAACTGGGCACAAAAGACTTCAGCTGCTTCTCCCAGCTCAGCCCAGGGCTCACTCAAGCGACAGGAGCTGCCTCGCACACGGTACCGCAGAGCCCCAGATCCTGGGACTTCTGTGGATATACCCTGTGGCCGTCAGTGTAAATTGAGCTGATCTTAAGTCCTTTGTAAGGGAATGTCTCCTGTTTTGAAGTGTGCTGTGGTAAGGACAGAGGTCTGTGGGAAGACCCTGGTGACAGCACCTCCACAAAGCTGGTCTGCATTTGCATTATCAAGGTAAACTCCATTTCTTAAAAGCACCAGTGTACATAATTAAGGGGTTTTCTTAGTGTAGATTTTACCAGGCTAGAATCTGAGCATTACTTCTAATTCCCAAGTCAACTTTGCTATGAAGAAGAAACCTGCCAGAGGTGATCTGGAATTTTATGTGAACTGTCTTTAGCTATCATGGAACTCGGGGATCTTGAGAAAATGTGGGTTTGTCTCTGGTCTGCCTTATGAAACAAAATAGACTTGGGAGAAATATTCAAAATTTCATCCTTGAAAATGTTTCCATATCTTTAGCCACAGATTTTTAATTGAATTAGAGCCTGCAGATATTATTGTGCTCCTCTGCCTGTGCAGTCTTTGTGTAATGAGCAAGAATATTTCACTTTCTTGCATCTTATTAAAAATAGAGCTTAGTAACTCGCAAAGCCAATGCCCATTCTTCACCTGAAGAAAACAAATGCAGTGAACAGTACCCAAGGCAGCAATATATTGTGGCTTCTGCTGTTTGCATTTTGAAGTAGAGTGTGTCAAGCTTAGGATATCTTTTCCATCATAGCAGCATCTCACAGGCTGCACTGATAGAAAACCTGATATGTCTCACAATAAATAGTGCGTCAAAGGATGTAGGAAACCATTGGTTTTTCGGTGCATATTTTGCCTCTCATTCTGTATCCTTGGCACATGTAGGCCTGTGCTGAAATTAGGGCAATACTCAAGAGCAAATTTCATAGACTCAGATTCTTGTCTGAATGTGAAAAATGACAGGGTAATTAAAAATCACTTAACTGAAACTGCTGCAGAGGTGGATGATTGGAATTACTGTGGAATATGGTCTTGCTCTGACCATTTTCTGGGCATATGGCTGGCTTGGATGGGTCTGATCCTTCCCGACTTAGAAATGAACAAATACAAAAGATAGACACCCTGGTGGAACTGTAGTCAATGAGAGGAAAAGTGGTTATCAAATTTTAATAGACCTTGACATTCAAATAAAAGCAAAGAGGATTCCATCCCTAAAAAGTTCACTCTAGATCTTATACTGGACACAATTGTTAGCTGGATAGGACTAGTTAAAGATGAACCTGTGTGTACAGACTTGATTCCTTACATCAGGATAAATTTTGACCTCGGATACGGCTTTGCCAAGATGTGCTTGCTGGTGCAATGGAGGTGACATGACGTGTACCGTTAACTGTTCTCTGCAAATGTTTTGAGCAAGTTGACATATGAAATAAGAAAGGATGCTCCTATGTAGATCTTACTTCAGCTGCACCATGTGGGATCATCGTATCAGGCCATATCTGAGCATGTGTAGTACTGTAGTCAATGCCATGAGATATTAGACAAAACAGATCTGGAAAAAATCATAAAACTTTTGATAAGTTTTATATAAACATAAGAGACTGAACGATTCTACTCTGTGTCTTAAAAAGAAAATGCGACACATTTCTGCGTTTGTTCTTTTTATTGTGCATTTGCCCACGTAAAAGTGGAGCTGAAGTGAAGTGGAATACATCTTCATGGTAGGCTCTTTCCAGCTTCATGGGGTAAAATTTATAAAACATGAGAATATATAGGGATTCTGGCAAAGAGGAAGGCAGGAAGGATGGATGCTAGGGAGTGAAAATTTTCCACATTGGTTCTTGATATTGGCTGTGACTGCCTGTTTTTGCTACAGACATGAACAGTCTTCAAGATGGACTAACCCAGGATCTTCCTTTATTTTGCAAGACCTAATGATTGCTTCTTTATTTGGAGGTCTGTGAGCACAAAGCACGTTAACAGCAAGATCTGAAGAGCAGTTAACTCAGCAGTGAAGCTCAGGAAGCCCAGACAAATGAAATAGATGGTGGTTCGGGTGTTTAACTTCTGTGAGGATAAATTTACTTTTCTGAGTGTTGCTTTATTTATTATTTTCTTGACTTGGAGAAGCTATTTGAAATCACTTTTTTTTTTTTTTTTTAATGTAAAGGTTATTTTTGTTGCTACAAAATTATACAGAAAGACATGACAAACTGCCTTGAAATCATCATACCCACGTGAAACTGGTGAAAGGCCCTCATCCTCCACTTCACTTTGCAAGTGAGAGTTTTCTCACAGCTCCCATTCCAGCTTTCTTCTAAGACAAGACCTTGAACCCCAGAGGCCTCTGGGACTGCTCACTGCAAAATGAAACAATGGGAAAATGGGATATCTTAGAGAACCACATTTTGGAAAGGAAGAAAAAAAATTCTGAGGATCTTCTCCGTTCTTTGCTTTACAATTGCAACAGAACAGGTAAGACAATGCACAGCATGTGGGCACACTAATCCAAAGACAGTAATGCTGCTGGTTTGGCAGACAAGACAACCCTAACAAGGGTGAAAGATAGTACCACCCCCTTGTTTTAGAGCAAGCAGCCAAAAAAACCCTTGACATAACTGTGATTTTAGCAAGGTATTTGACACAGTCTCCCACAGCATCCTTGTCGACAGGATGGTAAGATATGAACTGGAGAGGTGGGCCATTAAATGGGTGGAACACTGCTAGACTGTGGAACTTAAAGGGTGCGATTACTGGCCCAAAGTTGAATTGGCAGCTGGTCACAAGCAGAGTTCCTGAGAGGAGAATATTGCATTCAATACTATGGAGCATCTTTATAAAAGACCTGGATGATGAGATTGAATGTACCATGTTGATGAATGACAACCAAACGTGGAGGAAAGGTAGATACTCTTGAAGGAATAGCCACCATTCAGAGAGACCTCAGCAACTGGAATATTGAGCCAACAAGAACTGCATGAGGTGTAGCAAAGATAAATGTAAAGGCCTGCACCTGGCACAGAATAATTCCAAGCAGGTGAACAGGCTGGGGTCTGGGTGCTTGGGGGCAGCTCTGCTGGAAAGGCCCTTGGAGTCCTGGAGGGCAGCGAGCTGAGCACAAGCCAGCAGCATGCCCTTGCAGCCATGAAGGTAAAACATGTCCTGGGCTGCATTAGCAAGAGTACAGCCAGTGGATCAAGGGATGTGCTTATTCCAACCTCCTCAACTCTTCTTAGGCCACACCAAGACTATGGTGTCCAGTTTTGGTCCCCCAATTCAGGAGAGATGTTGAAAAACTGGAAAGGATTCAATGGAAATCTACTGAGATGATTAGAGGACTGGAGAACTTGACATACGAAGAAAGGTTAGAGGAATTTTAATCACTCTGTGATACTATAAGTAAAGTATTTTACTTGCTTTCTTTTGACTTGGAATTTAGATCATGCAACAGAACGATGTACGAATCAGTGACACATTGCCATCCCACAAATGTTGGCTTTAAATTACCGTATTGAAGCATCCATTTCCCCACTGATTTCAACATTTGTTCTTATAGACTTTTCTGCCTCTTCTCTGTCATCTCGTCCTTCTGAAGAAAAAAAACAACACTGTACTGCTGGGCTCTGGATCTTCTTGCTATAAAAATGATTTTGATACAGCAGTTTTGCCCAGACACTTCACATTGGCATCAAGAAAGCAAGCACAGATTCCAAGGGAGGAAATGCATTTTTGATTAACAAAAACCGTATGAAATGTCATTAAACACATAATAATCCTCTCGGTAAAGATGGCTTGGAAAAAAAAAAAAGATAGTAAACTAAGCCAAGCTCTCAACATGTGTACAGCTGCACTGTTTTTCTGATTTTTAAAAGAAATTACTTAAGGCACACAAATTTCTCATGAGCAAGAAGGAGCCAGATTTCTTTCAGAAAACTTCCAAACTGCAATGAGAAGATCTTTGAAAGGCAAGTTAAGATACAAGGGAGAAAAAAATGGTGTGTCTTATTTTAAAGATGAATTAAAATTTCTTGTGACATCTTCTGTCAAATTGTCTGTGTCCCATGCTTGCGAGGACTTACGCTGGTAATGGGATTACTCAAGTGTACAAAAAGCAAGTAGTATATAAAACATATGCAAAGTCACTAACTATTAGTTACATTTGCTTTTCCTTGTTATTTTAAGACCCTGTGTCTGGGATGCTGTTGACCATGACACCTCATTCTAGTAGGACAGAAAAAGCTTTCCCTGCTTCCTAAAATGTCACAGATACTCTCATTTCTCCTCACTGATTTCTTCCAAACACCAATTGTACACAGGCATAGATATTTGTGATTTTGTGGAGTATAACAGATGCCTTTTGATTTAGAGTCTTGAATTTCTTTTCTTGACATGTAAGAGCAGTTGCTGTCAATACTCTTCAGCTGTTTCAGTAATGCTGTGCAAAAGAGTATTAGCTGACAATAGGCCCTGCTTCCATTCACTTACTGCTCCAGGCTTCATTGCTTCTTCAGACTTGTCTGCTGTGCAGGAGGGATAGAATTTTGTGTCTCATATTGTCATTTGACTTTTAGAGGTATCAAGGAAAATGCCCAAGAGGAAAATGTGTTTGACGTTGCCAGCTTTAGTAATAGTGTCCTGTTGCTACTTCCTTCTTTTAAGGCTTCAGGTTTTCTTTGGGGGGGAAAAAAAAAAAAAAAATTATCCATTTGTGATGAGTGGTTGGTTTCTGTATGTGACTATAATTTCAAAACTTCATACTCTTCTTTAGCCAAACATTTCCAAAAGCATCACATTCTATGGCTTCAGATTAATTGATATAAAACCATACATTAACTATTTGCTACCTTTTCTTCTTCCTTTTTGCTTTCTGAAACTCCATTACTGCTGTACTTACCGCAACCAAAGTGTGTTCACAAATCTTGCATCTGACAGAACTGAGTGCAACAAAGACTGAGCGACATGTACAACTTTGGTTGCCTCGTGCTCTTTCACGTTACGGGATCTTCAGATCCAGCTCACCTAGAGATCAGCTGAGTAAAATTTTTTGTCATGACCCGTGTGCATGACTTGTCTGTGTTCACTTTGATGATTACACATCATACGTGCCAAATAGTGGGCCAAATACTCGGCTGATCTACTTGACTGTACTGAAGTTGAGAGTGGGGTTAACTGATGAGCATTATGCCATTTTTGCATCCAATTGGTTACAGTAGAGCTTAAATTTAAGTAGCATTGTTGCTTAGGTAGGTTGAACACATGTAGAAACAAATGCAGTTAGCTACAGAATAGTTTTCATCTGGTCACAGAGGCTTTCACCTGCACATACCTATCTGGGGCCAGTTATGGTGAACCATTCCTCTGTCCTGGTCAAATAACTTAGGAAAAGCCCACAACTATAGTGTTTCTGCTGAATATCTAATTATTGTGAGAAAATGTATTAATTTTTAATGTGATTTTTCCCCCCTTTGTTTCAAGTGTAAAAAAAGCACTGAGTCACCACTTGACCAAGTAATTTGTAAATTTTTTTTCAAGCAGATGCCTAGCCTACACTTACAAATTAAACAGTAATAAGAATGTTCTCCAGCTTGATTAATTTACCAGTGTGGATGTCTTAGCAGTTGTTCAACAGGCAGTTCTACAGGGTGCATGATTCATAGCCAGTTAAGAATAATATTTGCTTTCTATATATTTTCTTTGATATAAGCAAATTTAAAGAAGTTCAATGATCAATCCAGTTTGACTCATCACTAAGTTTCATTCCCCTCTTCATACAGACCCTGATATAAAAGCAAAAAAAACCCCACCAACAAACCAGAAAAAGTGCATCCCCAGATAAAATAGAACTTACACACATACTTAGAACCAAAAAAAATTTAGAAAATGTAAAAAATAATACCAAGCTCTTATATTAACTGATCAACATAAAAAAATTAATTTTATCAGTTAAGGAACTGACTTAGTTACAAGGTGGTAAAATGACTTGGCCCAAAGAATTGGAGCCAGAATGTAAAGCTGGGGGAGCAGTTTCGGCAGGCCGGATCAGGCCCTTGCTCAGTCCACAAGAGTGATCTGTTGCTGTGTGACCACTTTCCTTCCAGCTGTAGCCAGCAAGCTCTGCTACGCTCAGGTACGTTCCTGAATTGCAGCTGTATTATGCCTTGGATAGAAGTCAGACACTTCTCTGAAGGAGTTCCAGTAAAACCTTAGATGCTGAGCATGCCAGGAAATATTGACTAAAAAAGTTAAATTTAAATCCCATCACTGTTAATATCATCTTTGCAGCAAAGAGACTGAAGAGAAGACCTCAGAGACTCTTCAGAGAGTTTCTGGAATTTTAATCCCCTTGGTAATTAGTCCTGCTCCACAAAAGAGCTGGGGAACAATTATCAATCACATGCTGAGGAAGTTTTACCAACACAGGGGTTTAAATAAAGCAAGCTGTTGAAGCCTTTTTCTCACTGTTACCACTGCCAACTCAGCAGTTGGTATTATTACCAATGGTAATAGCAAGGGTGGGAACTTCTTTTTTGGGGGGAAGACTCTTCTTAGAAGAGGGCTTATATACAGCTGTAACTTCTTTTGAACCCTGCAGAAACGTAATCACAGTAGCATAGATAAAATCTTAAATTTAAGCGTTTGTTTCTATTTTCCTCATGGAATTCTTGCTCTGTTTCAGAGCGGAAAGTCCAGTCATCTATTTGTTCTGAGGGAAGAGGATAGGTATTTATGGGAATTAAAAACTTTTAGAGGTTTAATGGATAAACTTATATAACATTTATGAGTACTAACTTCACAATGTTCTGTTTGGAAAACAAAGTAGTTTCAAAGAAAAGTTTAAACTAACTGCTCTAGATGTCCTTGGGAACATGTTATTTGGGGCATGTTCTTGGGGAACGTTAATATTTATAGCTAAAGTTTCTCTCATGGTCCTGAGTGCTTTGATTTAGTTTAAGTTAACATGAGATATAGTAATTGTTTTTACTATGCCTAGATACATAAGAATTTAAAGAGAATTTGAGAATTCAAAATATTGCTGTGGAAGAAAGCTTGGTGACTTGCCCTCAGAATTGTATGGTTACACCCTGTTCTTCTTTAAAGACAGTATTTGCTCCTTAGATCAGTCAGCTTTGGAGAACAAAGAGCAAAACTCCGTAAGTTACTGAAAATTAAATAGCAAATTAAAACCAATGTGTTTAACAGTGTGATGAAACGTGGAGTTGCAATAATTTCTAATTTATTCCTGAGAATAAATAGTTTTGCTATGCAGTAAGATGCTAGACAAGGTCCACAACTGGTTTTAAAAGAAATGCTAAGAGTTTACTAGAGCGAAAGAGCCCTTTGTGGCACTTCTGAAAGGTGGGAAAATGGCACATGAGTCATGTCACAGCAGAGAAAAAGAAAAAGGCTAGAGAACCCTGCAAGTGTTTTTTCACTGAAAATTTTGAATTCTCAAATATTATTTTAGATAAATATTGCATGGATTTAGAACAGCAAAGTAAAATAACAGAACTTAGATGACTGACAATATCAGCTCTTACTATTTGGCTTGGTTTTGCTGTACCTTTTGAGCATTCTCTTTTGTACTGTTTATGTCCTTACCTCTCTCTATTAGACCTCTCTCATTGCCTTCAATTCCACTTTAATTGGTCTTATCACCTTGTTAAGCCTCAGTTTTCTGTAATGTGCTAAACCTATGGGAGATGCATACTTGAAGAGATGATTTCCGGACAGATGAGCCTACAGGTGATGGAAGTACTAACTACAAGCAGCAGGTGCACTCCCCCCACCCTACTCAACACCAGAAACTTCTTGACTGATGGATCCTTTGGTTGGAGGACAGGAAAGGTGGGGCCCCTTGATTGACAGACAGGGCCCTTAGCCAATCAAACACCTTCATCAAGAGAAGTTTCTAGACCACTGACCATATATGACCACAGATCAGATTTGACCTAGGTTATAAAGGGAGACTGACTCAGGGGCTATGTTGAGTCAGTCTTCTGTGGAGCAGTGGGTTTGTCATTGGGGACTTTCCCCTTAGGCTGGGATGCTACCAAAGGAAACTCCTCAAGGTTGAGAATCTTCATCTTCTAGGTGAGTGATTGTGCATTTTGGATTATCATTCCGAAGTCTGGGGACCCCCTGAGCTGTGTGGTAATTGAATTCTCTGTGGTATCCTGAACCTGTAGTTCAATGTTTGTCAGAGTGTAAAGTTATTTTGGTTAAGAGCACACTGTCTTTTTATCCTGAGTTTCAAATTTGGTTAGATGAATAAGTTCTCCATTTGAGTTTGCCATCTGCCTTGTTTGATTATGTATATCTAATCCTTTAGACATAAACCATTGACCAAGTCTGGAACTAGGAGCAGATCTAGCTGCACCTAGACTTCTCTCTGAGAAGGAGTTTAGAAAGCAAGGGGGTCTTCTCTGAACCTTGTGACTCAATGGCAGTGTCTTCTAACAGTTCTGTTTGAACTTGCCTTCTGTGCAACAAATACCGATGTGCCTTTGCAACACTACACCAAGCATGCTGTTCTCAGAACCTGCAACACCATCTGAAACATCACTGAGGTCTGAGAGGGCTTTTTTTTTTTTTTTTTGGAGGCTTACATTATAGGTTTGGGTCTGCCTTCTGAGTTCTGAATTCCTCTTGCTTGTGAGCATGTAGATGTGTCTGTAGTGTTGCTCTGAACCTCCTAAGAAAGAAAGACTCTCGCCCAGTCATTAAGTCATGTTTCTAAACAATTGCCCAGCACCCTGTCTGCTATGAGGTGGTAGCCTCAGCTCCAGGAGATCACCATCTCCCTTGCTCAGACTTGAGGACAAGTGGTAGGTAATGACAGCAACAGAATCACTCTGCAACTTCCCTTCCTCATTTTTCCTCCTCTGTTTTTAGATCCAGGGGGAAAAATCAAGGGAGTGGACCCAAATGAGCAGCTCTTCTTGCTCCCTGCCCTCCTGCAGGGACTGACTGGGATCCTTAGGGGCAGATCTGCTGGCTTCAGCATCTCCCTAATTACTTTTTGGCAGGATGGAGGAGAAGGGCTGGCAGGCAATTACCAGGGAAAATTCAGAGAAAGCTGCTGTTGCTGGGAGGCTCACTGTGGATTTCTATAACCTATGATTCCCAGCCATATCTGGAGACGTTGTCAGGGTTTATGCATGGTGGCATTGTTCTGGTGGCTTCAGAGGACAGGGAGTCCCACTGAAGGACTTCTAAGTACTCGCAGTCATATTCAACTCCTAGGCACTACATGATTCTCCTTATTTAATATAAAAGGGCAATCAGAATAAAAAAGCTTTACAGTAAAATCTATAATAACTTATGTACAAAATACTACTAATTAAAGATGAGATATGCTAATGACCTCATTCTTACAGAGGTGGCTTTTAGTCAACACAACAATATTTGAAACAAGGTATGAGCTTTCCAGGGTAATTTTGTTAGCAACATTTTCTGCCTTCTAATTTTAGGACACTTGTAGCAGAAATGGTGGGTTTTCACAAGTCATTTTGTTCAGGCTGAATGTCTGACTGCTAATTACATTCAATATGTGTGCTTGTTCTAGTGCATCAAGTTAAATACATGCACAAAAGATGTTTTAAATATCTTCTCTCTGAGTGGCTATTTCTGGCTAATGTTATCACTATGTAGTTATTTCAGGTTACAACGAATTCTGTGAATTATCTCTATAGTTTCTCGCTTCCACTGTACTTATCTATTTGTGGCCATTTTTTTCAACAACTCCTTTTCCTTTTATGAATGTACAACATCCCAGTATGTGACTTATGGCAGCATGCACTGCCACCGTACAGACCAATACACAATTTGCAATCTTGTGTTGTAAGCTATCTTTTGTTGGAGTCATAGCATGGGCCACTTGCTTGAACGTCTGAATAAATCTTTCCACTAATCCCCTTTTGAAGAGTAGAAAGTGGATGTGACATGTTTGATGTTTTCTTTCTTCTGACAAGTGGTTGATGGGCTTCATAGGTAGATTGATTGGAGTTTCCTCCGTTGCACAATTTGTCCAGGGTCTCCCATCCTTAAAAACAATCCATAACAGAGACACTATTTGAGCAGAAAAATCAGAATTCGTAGAGTCCCTCAAGTGATCCAGGATGAGCATCCACCACAATCAGATATGAACCATACTATGCTTAGCATATGCCACGCAGATTGCTATTGGGCTGTTGAAACAGAGTATATCAGGGATGAATTGTGTTGGTTGATGTGGCTTTCATTTTTTCAATCCTTTTGCCACAAAAAGAAATTTGATGTTCTGGGATAGAACTTCAATTTTTACAGTTCCAAACTAGCCTTTGTGTAATTTTCGACTATATGTATCCTGAATGCCACAGGAAGAATCACTTCAGTGCCACACACGATGATATGTCTGGCTGTTATTTCTATCCTAAGTTCAAAACAGATGTTGGTACACCCATGTCTACCTATTTCTGATAGAGATTCTCTTTAGCCTTGTCGAATTTCATTTGCTTTTATGATGTAATTAGTTGTCACCTACTTACTTCTGTATTCCTAACAATTCTAGTGGCAATTCTGACAGGAAATACATACTTTTATCTCAGCTGTGATTTTTAAACTCAAAGAGTAAGAGAAGCACCAAAAAGCATTGTATGTCTCCAAAGTTATGCTGCCATATCTGGAAATCCTGTCTTTGGGCTGACATTCTAAATTCTCAACCTGTAACCTGTGTAAATTGCTTTCCATATTTTGTTAATGATCAGAAGGCATATTTAGATCTTTAGGGACAAGTATGTGCTTTCCTGATATGTTTTAAGATGACCCCTTGAGAACTGTGCAAATACCCCGGGGAGGTGTTCAAGTCACTATTCATCATAGGCTTCAGTAATAAACATATTATTGCTATATATACAACTATAAAGCTATTCAAAATGCTTTATATAACCCAGACCACGTAGTTTGCCAAACAGCAGCTGCAGATGAGATTCCAAGCACTGATACCTTATTCTGCAGTAAATCCTTTTCTGTGTGTTCTCTGTCACATTTTTCAGACTTCATTTTTAGGCTGGCTATGACAAAGTCCATGTTCTACAAAAGTTAGTAATGTGCATATATATGCTGTGCTAGTAAAAGGCATGGCGGCCAGAAGTCAAGCCTGGGTTAATTTTAAAATCACCAGAAATGTGGACAACATCTTTAAATTGCTGGCAGGAAAACAATCCCATTCATTCCACATAACTATGGTTAAAATTCCTGAGTCCTCTCCGTGCTGAATTCTCCTTCTGTTTCTGACAGCCACAGAACTGACTGACAAGGTTTTAAAAAGTGTAGCCTTGTCCCCTTTTCTGGCACAATTCTTATTTTCACATAGTAAGATAGTAATATCATCCTTTTCCAAAAGTACAGCAAATTGCTGGTGGGGGCAATGTAGAGTTCAAAATTAGACATATGCTTGGACAAATCAACCAAATCCTTCTTGGCTGTTCTTTATAACAAAACACAAGTCTTTTCATGACATAAAGATTTAGCACATGTTATTTAGAGTTTTATGCTCTTTTATAATGCATTAGTACACAGGGGAGGAAAACTTCTCCCATGCATGCTTCTGGAAACACTAACACTTTCTGTAGCTCAACAGTTTTTGTAGTCTGGGATGACGCTGTTATGAAATCACAGAAACAGGAGTCTCCAGTTTCATAGTCCTTTTAAACTATTTCTCCAGCCATCTTTTAAAGGATCCCCAAACTCCTTTATTTACTATCCTCTAAATTAAACAGTTGTAAAGATGCTAGGTCATGCTTAGCATATTCCATGCTGTCATATAAGGTTTATGAATGTAGTGCTTTCTTCTTGGTCCCATTTCACTTATTTCAAAGTTTTAATGTTTCTGTTGCAATTTCCCAGCATGTTTAATACCAGTTTCTGTTGAAAAAGCTACTCGTCGGTATGGCTTGGGGTCAGCTGTGGCTTAGACAGTAACCATTCATGAATCGTTCATTTCGTACATGGCATGTGGACCAGATCCTTAATGCAACACTTAAAGCCCTTGTAAAATTGGAAGGTCTCTAGCTCCATATTCAGGAGTGCTTTCATTTGCCTTTCAGTTCTACCTGTACAATAAAAATGCTCTGCAATCACCCAAGGGTGTTGGTATGGATGACTTTCTAGAAGTTGTGCAACATGAGCAAACATCTTGTCTTTTAGTTGGCTGGAAGGTGATAGGCTTCACAGCTGAATATAGTTCTAACTCCAATCACATCTTGTAAAACTAGCACCTTTTAATCATCACTGAAATAATTTGCTGTTTATATAGTCTTTCACTCTCTCAATATAGGCAAGACTGTCTTCTACAGAGCATTTAACACTTTTCTTCTGAAGTCTTTCCTCTTTTTGAACAGACAATGTTCTCACGGTAGAACTGGCTATAAATTAAATGGTCTTTTTTCCTTGTTTTGTCAGAAATATCAGTTCAACAAACCAAATGCATGAAACTTTAACTGAGAAAAATTTCTTGGGACTGGAAAGGAATTTCTGTTCAGAAAGAGGTAAAGACTGTGGTCCCAGAAGTGTCAATTACTTGGATGTATCATGAATTTGTATGGAAAATGCAAGCTCAAATCTCTGCTCTGCCTAAGTCAGACCAGCACCTTCAACCAGGAGTTACACATTCCAGTCTCATGCTTGGCAACCAAGTTATTGATTATTCTGTGATAATGGGGGGGGGGGACAAAACACACAAACCAAAAAACCAACAAGATCACTTCATCATCTTGATGTGAAACAAGAATATTTTAAAATCTTTCTTTTTTTCTGACCAGGGTTCAAATCTGCTGGTCTGTTGTTCAGTGTTGCATGCTCCAGTTTTTAGCCCTTGGGCAAATGAATGGATTCGTTTGAATTACGTTATCTTAATGAAATACCATTCATGAATGGAGCTGCCACAGCTGACCATATGCACTTTTTAGTGCAATTTCATTAAAGTCTATTATCAATTGCATTTGTTTGCCTGTAGCAGTTGTTTCACTTTTTCTGGATGTCTACAGTTTGGTCCCTCACTCTACTGCATTCCTGGAAGACTCACTGTCACTGTCGATTTTGGAGTTGCTTCTGATTAAAATTACAGGTCCTGGAAAATTGCATGAAATTACAAACCCTCTGGGATTAAAAAGCCCCTGTAAGAAGGCTTGAAGCACTTTTGTGTCCTTGGTCCTCTTGGATTTGGAGAAGTCTCAGCTCTTTTAAAAGGGTACAGTCCAGCTCTTCCACTCTGCAGTATGTTTTGCATTGTTCTTATGTCTTGGTATAATTTTCAGTATGAAGATTCAAATCTTCAGGCCATGCTTGGGACTGCCAAAGTCACATGGGATTTGGGGGCAACTTTGACACATCACTGCTTTTTGCACCTTCAGAACAGACCTTTGTAAGCATCTAGGAAGGTGTGGAGGGATGATATCTTGTGTGGGGTTTATTTGTGAACTGCACTGCATGTGTGAATATCTCTAACATATGTCTTCCCAATAATTGTATTCTATCAGGTCTTGACTAATCTAACTTCTTTCTTTAACTGAGTGTACAAAGTTTGGCAACTTTCTTTTTCTTCTGGGGATGAAATCCCAGGGAGAAACTCTAATAACTGTAAATCATTCCTCCAAGAGATTGACACTAGCTTTTTGCCTTTCCTGTTGGAACAGAGCATTATTTTTTCTATACTACACAACACAATTTATTTTACAAGTTAACATTAGTGTCAAATATGGAGCATTGTATCTGCCTAACAATTAGTATGGCCCTAATAAAGTAGATAAGGAGTTCAGCCAAAAGTATTCCTTGAGGTTTTCTTTGTTCTTTTTTCTACATAGCAACCATTAGCCCTACAGACATTCTCTGCCCACACGTAGTAATATGATGATGATCACAGTAATAGCTTTGTTCACAACCCATCTTTGATTTCTTGCCCTTGACATTCCTCTTCCCCTGACAAGTCTGCTTCTGTTTCAGAGCTAAATGATTTATCCTGTCAGTGGATTTCTTCCACACCTTGCATTTATTTGCCCCACCCCATGCCCTCTGGTAATATTTATCTGTTGTTTGCATGGTTCTCAGAATCTGACATGCAGTACAGTGTGTGGCTGGGAGGAGAACTTCCCACAGTAAAACAGGGTTTTAAGCCACAGCTTAAAAATTATCATAGATAAGCCCCAGATAAATGGAATATCCTGTCTTCCACAAACACGTTGGTAAGACGCAAGATACTATGTCAGATCTTCCTATGTTATCTGAATGGGTCCAAACTCAATTCCTCATGCTTCATACAGAGTTTCCCCTAGAACTATTTTACTGCTAGCTAAAACCTTGCTATGGTGGGGTTAGGGCTTTAAATGATGCAACAAATTGAACCAAAATTAGAATGAAGAGATTGATGTGTGACAGACAGTTCTTGCAGTAGAAGGATCAGACTTAATTAGAGAAGTTAAATTTAAGTTCAAAGCTACAGATGGTTTATGTTATTATATATAAAAAAAATCAATTAACATTTTAAAAGCTCTCCCCATGTTAGCAATCAAGCCACAAGTTAAAACACTCTTGGACTTGTGCAATAAGCTCCAGTTCTTCCAGTTACCTGGTGCTCAGCCAATTTCCCAACTGTGCCTATAATAGTGCATTAACAGCCATCCAGTCTGTTCCCCAAGCACAATATTGGATCTGTCACTGCAACAAATTGCAGATCAGTGACCTCAGCGGTAAATGTTTAGTATTGTCTTTGGCCTGGGTGTTGCATTTTTGATCCAAAACAAAGGCAGAGATTCAAGATAAACACCAGTCTTCTCTATACCCTTACACCTCATGATTTAGAATTAAAGTGACACAGAGGAAACAGCATTTTAAACAGTAAAAAGATGAGCTGTTTCCTTCCTCTTCACTGATTGTCTTTTTGGTGGTATACTCATGGAAAATTATGATAGGAAAAAAAAGAAAAAGGAACATAATGAGTAACAGCTTGCCACTCTTTAACATCAAGAGAAGCAGGGCCCTTCCTGAGGCAAAGAAGTGTTAAAACAACTTGCTTGGGATCAGTGAGCTGGATCTGCTGAATGAACAAGTGGTGCAATGTGCTAGAAGGGGTCTACAGAGCTGTGCTGAGTGGATCAAACTGCTCAGGACCCAGCACGCATTTTGTTCATGTATTGGGGACTTGCTTTGGACTACTAGGTGCAAGGACTGAAAGTGTCTCTGCTATGAGAACAGATTAATTGTATTCCTGGAACATCTCTTCTGATTTAGTGACATCCTAGTGCAATCCAGCTTGGATGCTCCAGAGCTGCTCTGCAATGTGGACTTTAATGCAATAAATAGGGATGATCAGGAGTCTCACTTTAAAAGTGCACTATCAATCTAAATGACATGGGAATGTAGATGACACAGAGTTGTGTCTAGAAAGTGAAATAATAATTCAGCTAGTTCCATTTTGGTGTCAAGAGGCATGAATAACTAATACCCATGAAGCCTTTTGATATTCATGGATATGAAGTACTATATCAATTTAAAACATTATCATCATTCTATTGCCATGCACTCACCATCCTCTCTACTTTCAATAAATAACAGTGTGACCTATAGAGACTGCTAGATGAGGATGACTTCTCAATAATGTTTAAATCAAGATAAGTTTAGGCATCCTGGAATTTAAACAAATGTGGATATTACTTTTTCTATTATAATGCAGATTTGGTACCCTCACTAGCTGCCTATCTAGCTCTACTCTTGGGATAGATGTAATGGCAGTGCACCAGGGGTTATTTGTTGTTACTGTAAGTCCAGGTGGATATTGCTGCACTTCACAAACAGGAACCTTTTGGACTCCCAACAATTAAATGAGTGCTCTTTCCTTCACTGTGCAAACTAAGGATATTATTTAGGCTGATAGGTATTCCAGACTTAAAGACAGTAAGACTGTGGATGTGCATTTAATGTAGGCTGAGGCCTGAACAAAGAGAAAGCTGAGAGTGAATTTTGATCAGTAGTTGTTAAAGCTGTTCATGATGTGTTCGTTCCAGCCTCTATAAAGTGAGATGGAATATTCCTTTAGAGGGCTCCAAAGAGGACTTTGGTAACGAAAACCTAGACCTGATTCCTAGGGCCACATTATTAGATGTGAAGTTCAGTTTTACTTTTATGTAAAATAAATACAACTTTTTTTATTACTCAGTTCTATAAAATCATAGAATCACAGAATCAATTAGGTTGGAAAAGACCTTTAAGGCCATTGAGTCCAATTGTTAACCTAACACTGCCAAGTCCACCACTAAACCATGTCCCTAAGCACCACATCTACATGTCTTTTAAATACCCCCAGGGATGGTGACTCCACCACTTCCCTGGGCAGCCTGTTCCAGTGCTTGATAACGCTTTCAGTGAAGACATTTTTCCTGATATCCAATCTAAACCTCCCCTGGTGCAACTTGAGGCCATTTCCTCTTGTCCTATCACTTCTTCACTGGGAGAAGAGGCCGACCCCCACATGGCTACACCCTCCTTTCAGGTAGTCGTAGAGAGCCATCAGGTCTCCCCGTGGCCTCCTGTTCTCCAGACCAAACACCCCCAGCTCCCTCAGCTGCTCCCCATCAGACTTGTGCTCCAGACCCTTCACCACCTTCGTTGCCCTTCTCTGGACTCGCTCCAGCACCTCAAGGTCTTTCCTGAAGTGCGGGGCCCAGAACCGAACACAGCACTCGAGGTGCAGCCTCACCAGTGCCGGGTACAGGTGGATGATCACTTATGGCTATAAGCCTCTGTACTCATATAAGCCTATGTTGTCAGTAGGTGGAAATAACTCGGGACAAAAGTGCATTTCCATGTGTTTGTCTCTTGTCACAACGTCCCACCAGAAGGCTGAGTGACGACAGGCAAATGCGCAAGGTCTCTGCCTCACTAACACAGGTGTGGATAAACATCCATGGAGGCACAGGTACCCCTCCCAGTGCTGTCTGAAGAGAAAAAAATAACTCCAAATTGCTCTGAAGGCAACCTGCCCAAGGTGTGCGGAGAGCTGTGCTTTCTCATGTACAGGCCCTGGCTGATAATCTAATTGTTAGTGCCTCAGCCTACATCAAGTGTATTTCCATAATTCCTTGCAATCAGGTGTTGGGAAGGAAACTTTTGCACTCCTGCCATTTAGTGGTTATAGGGCTATTCTAACATTCAACTTTGTTTTACCTACACTATTCACAGAGGATCAACTGTAATAGCATTAGCAAATTCTCTGTGTGTTTTTATCTTCACCTTCCATTTGCAGCTATTGTCAAATGGACTTTTTCAACAAAAATGGAAGTAACTACGATTAAATATATGATATACTTTTTTTATTTTGCTTCAATTTCAGTCTAGAAAACTCCTAATCAAATGCCAGTGCCTAAAAGCAGGTTTATCAATTTATGTTTGAAGTTCCTCGAATAATCAGATTAAATTCAACAGAATTTGTTTGACAACTTTGAATCTTGTCTTTTAACATTTAATAAAACTGAGATTATATGTGTTGTCAGACGCACTCAGAAAATTTCACTTCAGGCTGAGATGAAGACAGTCAAATCAGCAGAAATCTATCTCAGTATTTTTCTCTGTGTATCTCCTGTATTTTTCTGTTTGTTTTCCCCTTCCG
The DNA here is from genome assembly GCF_000690535.1 of Cariama cristata. Taxonomy (NCBI): domain Eukaryota; kingdom Metazoa; phylum Chordata; class Aves; order Cariamiformes; family Cariamidae; genus Cariama; species Cariama cristata. The sequence goes on along the minus strand of NW_009614561.1, from coordinate 60,332 downwards.
GTACCTTTAGAAATGTGTCATTAATTGGCCTGATATCTTTATTCAGTTGAGAATAATCCATGCTTCTGTGCACTGATAAAAGCTACCCTGAAAGTGGAATTACAAAGCAATACTTATAAATGTAACACAGTAAATTGTCTTCTGTTTTATTTTTCTGCTTCCTGTTTAAAAAAAAAAAAAGTATACTTTAAAGACTTATACATTATTGATTAGTTTCTACTAACATCCGTTGTGATTTCTCTGTTAGTCTTCTACTTCTTTTCTCATCATTAGTGTCACATCTGCCCTAAGTATCCATGAAAATATCTTCTCAGGGTTCTCCTGCTGCCCTCCAGACCATCATTCCACCATCTGTATCGATGGGGAAGATGTTTTGATACACAGACTCTTTCCACACTCCTTTCTCTGTTTTTAATAGAATTTTATGTCAATGTTCATTTCACCCACAAATATCTTACAAAAATATCAGTCTCATGGAAAATGGTGAGACTTGTATTTATTCTAATGACTCCTTAAACATCTATCTTTTGTATGAAGGGCAAGTGGACCCCATTCAGAAGTAAAAATTTATCAAATGGTTTCAGTAGATGATTAATGCTGCCACAGAGGGAGCGTATCCTCTACTATTGCAGTGTCTTTTTTAAAAAAAGATGAGACCTCATTCTAAATGCACAGTAACTGAATACTGTGCATTTAGAATAAAGTTATTTGGGTGACTTTTCAGTCCATTACATTGTACAGTATTACTTCCTGTGGAACTCTAAACCAGACATTTTCTTTCAAACTGACTCGGTTTCTCAATTTTGTATCCCCTCCTTCTCATGGCTCACTTTTGAGGAGAATTGGAGAAACATTCTGTTAGTCTTCTCAGAAATGTCTTTTTTTGCTACCATCCCATTCGTACCCTACATTAGAGGTAAATATATTGGGTTTTGATACTCCCTGTTGAATAGGTGTGGGTTTTTTAAATTTCTGTAGTGTCTTACAGACAGGTAATAGAGGAGGGCCATTATGCAGCACAGTATACAAACACAAAGTAAATGAGTCGTTTCTCTGAAAAGCCTCTCAGTTTAAGTATGCAAAATAAAAGTTTAAGACCAGGTGCAATAGTGCAACATTTAGGACAAAGTTCTGCCACCAATCTGCAAAATAAGAGGTCATTGTGGTTAACAAAGCTGCTGTAATACATGTTACGTTTATGCACAAGATGCAGTGCACTCACTGTGTTGTGAATTGCAGGTAATTTCGATCTTGTTCTTGGTGTAGTCAGCTCCATCCAGAGAAGGTGGAGCCACAATTATAAGATACTGAACTGAGTTAATATGCTCTGGGCCTCCTCGGAGCAACTGTACTATTTTCTCTTCAGAACTGGCTTGTATCAGGCTTGCTGTAATGTCAGCAGAACGAGTTTTAGAGGCAGATGGTCTAATACATAAAAATAACCCTAATTACAAACACCCTTCAGTCCAGCCTCCTCTTCATTTAGATGTTTCTCAGTGTATGGATAGCTGCCCCTCAAAGTTTACCTGCTTTTTAAATGCAAGCTTACACTGAGGCCTAAATTCCTCTAAAGTGTCTGGACTCTAAACTCTTAAGGGAAATGACACCTCAGTAAGAGTGAGAAACCTAAATTCCACCCAGGATTTTTAAGATAAATCTTTGGTGACTTATTCTCATCTTGTCTAAACCAATTTAAAACCTATGAAGCTGTTGGGTTTTGGTCAGATTCTACATCCAAGGCCAGATTTCACAGCATTGATTTTAAGGGAATGTATTCTGCTTATTGCTTTTGCTGCAAGTCTACAAATGTCAATGTTTAAAATGTCACAAGTAGGTTTTTAAGTTTATATCCTCACAAATGGGAAAAGTTCATGCCTCTGATGATGCTGTAATTTATCTGGTGTGATACCAGCTTGGTCAGATAGCTGTGCTCTGTGAAAAAGAGTGAAAGCTGATTTTGCGGCCTAGGAGAAGCTAGAAAAATAGTCATACATTTAAAGTAAAATCTTAAATTGCAAATCACAAGGAAAATGAAACATAAAGCGTTATTAGCTCATTGAGTTGAGCTATCTCTGTTAATTATCTTGCCCACATGCAGAGCAAAAGACCTGAAATGTTGCATGTAGAGCACACTCTGAGTTTAGTTTTGGAATTTCCCACCAGATTTGATTATCCAAAACGTAAGCTGGAGGTGGGATAGATTCGGCTTCTGTATTAGCTGTTCTGATCGAAGATTTTGGATCTGGCCACTCTCTAAGCAGAGCTTCTTTGTAGGTATTAACCTAGGAAATTTTACTGAGCAGACTTGCAATATTTGAGTCTGCAACAGAAGCTTTAACTCCCTCCTCAAAAGATTTCTACAGTCTCTGTGATCATCTAATAGAAAGAAACATTTCATGGACCTCGTATGTGTCCCAGGCATATTACACAGAGGTCACACTACAAAGAGACAAAGCTACGCTCCAAATATAAATCATAGTACTACAATAGTTTAAAATAATCCTTTAACCTGTATGTCTACAGAGAAACACTTGGTACTAATTAGCAGCACGTGAATTACAGAGTGCAAGTGGTGGCCAGTTTTAAGTTCAGCGTCTTGTTCGGGAGGCTTCACTGATCTCAGTTACTATGACTTATTGATTTGAAAGCAGGGATCTGTCAAATGTACTTTGAAATCCATTTAAATTTCAGTTCTTGGGGAAAAAATACCAGCAGCTAACTTTTAAAAGGCTGTCAGGTGTTAATAGCTACCTGTCTAATAAGAGATTTTCTGCTATTGTGGTACTGGCTGCAGCTTATAGCCTTTAGCAATTAGATATTTCTGTCTTGTGTTCGGCATTTTTCCAAGAGAAAGTCTGCAACAGGTATAGTTCTCCTACTGCCAGCCCCACTTAGATCTGTTCGCATTGGCTGCCCCGTCCCCTGCAGCGGATTGCATATTGCAGCTATTTGGTGCCCGTAATGCAAATGCCCTTTAGGTACTCCGCAAAGTCGTTCAGTTTAATGTATTATTGTATTGCACTACCAACACTGCAGAGTGGGTGAAAGTCAACTGACATTCTGTAGGAATTCTTTCTGGAGAAATTTATAAATTATAACTGCTGTAGTTCAAATCAGGTTGAAAGATGTTGGTTCAAAAAAATACATGCTCTTTTGGAACTGACTGAAATTGGTCAAATTGGTGACAATGTTCTTTTTCCTATTAAGCAGGGATAAACGGAATGACATAGGGAACAAGGATAATTTTTTCTCAAGAAAGTACCCGTGAAACCCTAACAAAGATAATGGATTTGCACAAGAGAAAGAGAAATGTGTATTTTTTAATAATGTTCTTTGATTATTCTGATAGGCTACTGAGTCTGTCTTTCAAGCTAAAATATCTATTGTAATACACAGAATGGGGGATGAAAATACCGGTTCTTTTGAATTCTCTAGCCAGTGTCTTAAATATTGTAAAAAATATTGAGATTTTTTTGTTAATCTCATTCTGCTGCTTTAATATACTTCTAATAAATAAGATATGTGAACTTCTATATGAATAGCTATTAATTTTCAATTCTCCATACAATATGTTCCTCTGCATATAAAACACATAGAAATTAATTTAATGTCCAGTATATCTGCTTATGAGCTTCATTAACTTGCATAGTTACGCAGCAGAGATACCACAGTAGATGACGGAACTAAGGTTGACAGTGGACATCAATAATTTAAGATAAAACACATTACTAGGAAGGAGTCTTTATCCCCAAAACCCAAGTGTTATAAATGAAGAAACTCAGAGTTAAAATTACATTTTAAGGAAATATTAGCCTGTTAAACTATAACAATATTTTAAGAGGGACACCTAAATAAATATAATTGGACCCAAAGTTACATTTCCCCACAATCATTTTGGTACAATAACCCTTATTCTGAAGAATTATGAACGCTTCTGAATTTCTGCATTATGAATAGCCCTACTGACTTCAGTGGGAGTACTCATAGTGCTTAATAATTAAGCACATGCATAATCCTTGGATGAATCTTGAGAGAGAGTGATTTACTTCTAAATAGACATCTTCCTCATTGCATAACTACAGGGCTTTATGCCAAAGAGGTGTTTCCGACATCTAAGGTTTACACTGACCTTCTCCTTCTCCTGCCATTAGGGAAATTTGTTGTGAGTTCTGCACAATGCCGCAGCGTTATATGGGAGTAGGAGCAGAAGCCAGCTACTGACCCACCATAAGGCTCAGAAATAGAAGTTAGAAAAAGGACATGTAAGGTTTGCCCTTTGGAGCGGGCATACAAATCTCTGTGTTGTAGTGATATTTAAGTCAGAGGTTGAGTTAAAAAGGTTGGAAATGATCTCTCTTTCTAGAGAGGCCTCTGTAAGATTATTTTTTAAATATAGGAATACATATCATTGGAACATTTAATTATTTTCTGCGTAAGTACTGATCAACACATATGGATAGCTGTGATGTTTGATAAAATTGCAGCTGAGCTGCTACATTTGTTTTTAACTACAGCATCAGTTGATAATAACCTTGAAGAACATAAAAAAAGCTAGAAAATCTTGTGACATCAGCAAAGCTGGCTGCATGTTATTTCCCATTCCTGTTACTAGTGTTATCTTGACAAGGAACACAATTTGTCTCATTTTCCAATTTATTAACATTTGTTATGCTGAAAATGTGCTCATGGTATCACCAATTTTTCTGTACATCTGATACATTTCTGAATAAGAAGGTAATGTGCTGGCACAGCAATGCAGGGGGGACCTTATTTCCACGGTCTAATAACAAAGGTTGCAATGAAAACAAAGATATCTGCAAGAATAAATGTATTCTTAAAACTAGACTTGCAATGAGGACAGTAGGTACAAAAACAGAGTATCCATTCTCTGGATAGATTTACTACTGGAAAGATGTGCTAGCATAGCAAAAGACAGTACTGCAATCGTCAGTTTTTTTCATTCCTGTGTATTCCCGGTAAGAAGATTACAATTTAGAGGGAAGAAAAGTGTTTGAAAGAAAATGTACCCCTTCATATATGAAGATTGTTTCTCCAGGAGCTGCTGGCTGCTGAAAGTGTACTGTGTGAAACTTGAATTAGATTTAACTGTTCTGGTGATAAAGATAGGCCTTTGTCTTAGGTTAGGAGTAGTTCATGAACATACAGTTCACTTGAAATGAAGATGGGAAACTCTGTATCTTCACATGTATCTTATAAAGAAAAGCAAGAACAGAAAGTGGCTTTTGGTGAAATACTGTTTCTTATTCATGCTGTGGATATGTGTATAAGACTGTGGATTCATAGGTTTATTTTTCCTTTAGATGGTATCTATCCTGCTGTGCAGTTCATTGCCTGCAGAGAAGGTTTCAAGGCAGAGCTTGAGCAGAAGTTACTAGTGATGGATGAATAGGCTGATTTTCAGAGTCAGATGGCAGCTGAACTGGGGACTCCTTTTCCTAAAAATATCTGTATTCTCTAATGTATAATGGTCTGTGGCAGACAAGACTCCGATATACCTTTTTACTGGTCATTTGTGGTCTGCAGGTCATGAATTATGTGAACTATGGAAACATTTATTGTTGGTAATAACAGTAAAAATTTTGTTGAATGGCAGCAATTTATATGTACTGTAGGAAAATTGCTTAACATCGTTAATAACTGCCGACATGCCCAGTAGATAACAGAAATTATAGTCCTTGGGTAATGCTGTCCAGCATGTGCCAGCTTTAACATGCCTTAATCAAACGAGGAATATATTCCAGCATTGTCACGCTGTCTGGTAAGGTTATCAGAAGGATGTGGGGTCATTAGCTTTCACTCGTGAGAAGCTTTTGTCTAATGCCAAAATCTTAAAAATCACACACCCTGGATTTTTTTTTTTTCTCATGAGATTCATGAAAACAGCCACCATTAGGACAGCAGCAGAGCAGGAGGGATGCGGTGTGTCCCAGTTGCCTCTCCAGTGCAGCCCAGTGGCTGAGGCTACCGGTCCCAGAGCACGGTCAGGGACCAGCACTTGGCAGTCATAGAATCATTACAGTTGGAAGAGACCTCAAAGATCATCAAGTCCAACCATATACGTAATGCCACCATGCCCACTAAACCATGTCTCGAAGCGCCACATCTAAAAGTTTTTTGAACACCTCCAGGGATGGTGACTCCACTACCACCCTGGGGAGCCTGTTCCAATGCCTAACAACTCTAACAGTGAAGAAGTTCTTCCTAATATCCAACCTGAACCTTCCCTGGTGCAACTTCAGACCATTTCCTCTTGTCCTATCGCTAGTTACCGGTGAGAAGAGACCGACTCCCCCTCACTACACCCTCCTTTCAGGTCATTGTAGAGAGCAATCAGGTCTCCCCTCAGCCTCCTTTTCTCCAGACTAAACAACCCCAGCTCCCTCAGTCGCTCCCCATCAGACTTGTGCTCCAGACCCTTCACCAGTCCTCACACAGCGACCAAAGGATGACTCCCTGATGCTGGTGCTTAGCTGACGAGGTGCAGGGGAGGTGAAAAACAGCCATGGCAGACGAGCCAGTTTAAAATACTTTATCCAGAGCCCATGAGGTAATATGTAGATGCAGTGACAGCAAAGTCAGGAATTTTACTCATGGAGTAAAAAAATTTTTAAAAAGTTGATTAAACTAAGGACATTTCCTGCCTTAAAAAAAAAAAAAAAGCGCCCTGATTTTCACCAAGTCTTACAGGCATGATCACAGTATGAATTATAGAGTAAACATAAGATAGTTTTTTTTCCTCTCATGTCTAGATATTGAAAAAAACCCCAACAAATGTGTGTCTGTAGCAAATGCACATCTTCAGTAAATATCAAGTACTAGTGTTGAGTACAAGATTATCTCAGGAAGAAGAAAATGAAAGTTGACTTTTTTGTCCCATTATCTCTTTTCATCTCCTTGTCTTAATTTCGTCACCTCTTCCTCCAACAGTAACAATAAATAAATAAAAATGACAGCCATT
>NW_009614561.1:34666-53322 GCF_000690535.1 Cariama cristata | reverse complement strand
CAATAGATCAGAAACACATTTATGATTTAATATTTCAGTCAGTTCATTTCTTTCAATGTAAATAGGCCATTAAAAGCGATGGTTTTCTAGTCAAAATGTTTTGTTTGACACTTCTCCACTCCTTACAATCCCCAAGAAATCTGCACAGTGTCTTAGGCTGACCTCTGTGGAAACCTCACTGAAAGGGAGGGAATCCACTCTAATAGTTTTGGAAGATTAAGGATACACAGAAAATATATATATATATTTAAATCAATTTTAACTTTTTAAACAAGGAATGGATTTTATCATTATCTGATGAGGCTGAGGAACCGACAATGCATCTGGAAAATCATAGGTCAGTGAGATTCAGTATCAAGATCAAGGAAACAGAAAGTTTCTGGCCACCTGCCAATCTCTTATGCTCTGCATATACCATTTTCTTTTCCCATAGCGATGTTGTGTATGCCTCTGTCCAACACAGGCAGAATGCCTTCAGGCTTGCAGAGTTGCACACTAATTCCCCCTTCACTGTTTACACCTTGCTTGGCATCGGACAGACTAATACAGTCATTTAGGTGGCTAACTCTAATATCTCCAAAATACAGCTGTCTGAAACAGTCACATCAGCCCTCAGGCAGAAGTGCAGAGAGCACTTGATCTGAATGGAGACATCAGCCAAAGAGTAGCGAGTGTTTCTGGGATTTGGGGTAAGGGATGTGCAGCTGCACAACAGTGACATTACCTTCTTCTTTTTCACCAAAGCCTGGTTTTTGCAGATCTTTGAAGTGTGTGACAGAGAAAATATGTAGAACGTCCACTGACCACATCAGTTTGGTCAGCCATGATTTGCCCTCTGTAGAGGTGTACTGGCCATTCCCAGTAACCTTCTTTTTCTTATGTGCCTGCAAATGTATTCCCAGAGAAAGGACTTTATGATCTCTCTAGGGATTGAAAGGAGGCTGATCAACCTATACTTCCTGTGTCATCCTTCTTTTCTTTCTTAAAGATAGGTGAAAATTTAGCCTGTTTCGAGGCTGTCAGTGACCTTTCCCAGATACTCTATGGTTTTTCCACAGATGATAGGTGCCTTGCTATCACCGCAACACTTAAAGCAACCTCTACTGACTCCTTTTGTCTCTATGGATTAGATTATATCCAGCTTCTCTAAATGTTCGCTAACCTGTTGCTTCCCAGCTTCAGAGATTTGAGAGCACGCTTTGTTTCTACAGATGGAGGCAAGAAAGGTGTCAAGTGCTTCAGCCTTTTCTGTATCGTCCATCACTAGTCTGTCTATGAGAAAAAAACCTTAAGTTAAAGAGTTATCTGTGTTTTGACCTCCATCTTCTTTCTTTCCCCTCTGTCCCATATCCTCCTTGCTCCCAGCAACTTGATTCAGAGGCCAAACTACAAAAAGAAAGAAAGGAAAAAAATAATAAAAAAATCTGGCAGTCACGGAGCTTGACTTGGAATGATGGGCTCTGGGCTTCACACCCAGTGAGAGATACATGTAATTTGTCTTGGCAACCAACAATCACTTAGGTACTGTTTTTTCTCTCATACAGCCATTGTGTATGAGGGTGTTCAGTTCAAAGAGAATGTCTCTGGGTACAGTCAAGTTGTCCTAACCCCTCCCTCAGCACCTAAACTCTTTTTTCACCTCACATAGACTGACACAGCCATTGATGTGGTTAACTGAAATATCTGCAAACTGCAGCTGTCTGAAATACACTCAACTGAGGAGAATTTGGGGCACATGCGAATTGAAATCTTAGCCACAGCTAGTGAAGGACTCCTAAGTCCTTAGGGGTAAAGGGCACACAGCTGTGAAATTATGAATCAGATTTTCCTAATTTCTGCCTCTTTCGTGTCCACTTCCTGGTCTTTTTGTCAATCTGGGGGACTTCCATAACGCGTTTGATTAGTGGCTAAAAACATGATGTCGTTTTCTGAATTTATGTTGGCCGTTCAAAGTCTAGCTGGTTTTCAGCATCTCCTCTGTCCAAGAGATTGCAGATCTTCTGGACAACAAAACTTGTCATCTACCTTCATTTTCTAATTGTGACTTAGTAACAAGACTCCATGAATTTAAAATGTTGCTGAATAATAAGGAAGTATTTGTCATGCTGCTGCAGGAAGGATCAATAGATTTGTATGAATTGATTGGAGGATGTCATGTAATGGCATGTCTACTTTGGAATTTAGGTGCAAACTATGAGGAAAACATTTTCCCAGGAGACTGATGCAGCTGGGCATTCTGTGACCCTACCTCCCCTCTTCCTTCCCTTTCCAAGGAGCTGAGTGAGCCTGTTGTTCTGCCTAGGCAAGCCTCTTCTGTCCTCATCCAATAACACTCAACAATAGGTGGTATAAATACTTAGGAATCTTTTTTACGGGTGACATTTTATCAGAACCTGAAGTGAAAAAAAGTATCAGCTGGCACTTGAGATCTTATTCAGCTTTTTCTGTTGCCTAAGCTACCTTAGAAATTACATAAGATATAAGAAAAAACACATTAACACTGGTTGTGTGAAATTAAATTTTCTGGAAAAAATAACGTATTACTAACTGGTCTTTGGTTGGATCATTGTCATGTTGAGCCAGAGACGTACAGAAATGTGCCCACAATGCCTCTAATTGCAGCAGCTGTTATTGCCCCATTCTGTTTAACATCTGCTTCAAAGTAATAATCTCATTGATGCCTCTGATGTATCTGCCAGCTGTTTCTAATAAACCAGGAAAGTTACAACCCTTTTAAGTGACAATCATTCAAGATGCTCCATAATTGCATAACTACATAGAAGAATGAGGCTCATTCTGAACCCGACCAACTGAATATTTTGATTATTTCTGTAGAAGGCTTTTATTTCTGGATGACTACTCAAGTGAGGAAAAAACCCAACCAAACAAAAAAACCCATTGCACACCAAAGTTTATCATACTATCTGAAAGAAATCATGAGGGAGACTTAAAGAAATCTCTGTACTATAAAACCAACTGGAAATTTCAAAGACTCATAAAGTTTGTAGTTCAACTGGGCTTTTGTTGGGCAATTTATATTAAATTCCTGAAGGCATTTTTGCTCTTCTTCAGCAGTAAAAGTTGGGTTAAATATATTATAAAGGATAGAAAACCAGAAGAATAACAAAAGGGAGGTATTCTCACTGCTTTTTTTAGAAAAAATTCTCTGTAGAAAATTTCACCTTGAATAATATTCAGTGACACATTCTCTCGTAACCAATAATCTGAGTTTCAATCATCTATTATAGCCAATGCTTTGTTAACAAAAGTTTAACAACTCCAATTGCTATAGACAAAAAGTGTTATATTTTTTCAGGCAAAGACCAACTCATGCTATTATATATGCTTTGTCCGGCTCCGGTGAGATATCTTGTTTTTCATTCCCTCATCAGTACATTAGGGATGAGCATAATTTTTTAATATTACTGTGAAATGTTATTTTTTGTTTGCTCTTATAGGTAAATGTGCTAAATGCCTGGGTTTGGCCCAGTCAGCCCAAGTTTCAGGGTATCTGTCCTATACTTTGGTCATATTTTATCCCAAAACCTTAAGAAGGTACTGAAACTGCTCTGTGAATCACAGTTAATGATAGACCTTGAGTTTGTGTCTCCATAAAAATCAAGAGTATCTTAAAGAAGACCACAAACTGCATGTCATCTGCATGTGTGATGTCTTATCTTCAGATGAGTCAAGGCTTAAAGAGGGCGGGTTTGTACATGTGCATGCCACAAGAGAGTTGGGGTGTAACTAGGAATGCACCTACACCTGGAAGTTTGAAAATACTCCTTTGCCTTCAAGTTTAGATGTAATCTAATGGCCCTGCTCATGGCAGCTGTATTGCGACATGCCTGCAGCTAGATTGCCCTGCTCCACTCTCAGCTTACAGGAGTCATTCTGGGTACTTGGGTACTTGTACTGTGAACCAGAAACTGTTTCTGGAGCACAGAGGGAAGGCCTCCCTACCACACAGTATTTTGCCCATTATGGTAGTAGCATTTACAAGAATGTTATGCTTGTCTTCCTATGAGGCCAGAAGATCTGGAAAATCAGCTCATGAGTGCAAAAACCTAGCCCCTTTGGTGATCAGGCTGTGGTCTGTGGACTACAGGCAGTGTGCTGAAGGCAGTAAAGAAAAAGAAGGCTGTTGTAAGCAGTTACATATTTTTTTTAGACAGTAATCTGAATATCACTTGATCTAAAGGTATACAAAGCAAAAGGTGTTCAAAGCCAATAATGTGTCATTATCTTCTTAAAATCAGTTATGTGAAGTCAAAGGACAAATGCATTTTGAAGAGGTCTCCAACTTGGCCCAAATACTTGTTCAAAGTCTGCATGTCAAACTTCCGTAAGAGTCACTGTTGTCTTGTGTCTGATATTGAACTCTGTTTCAACCTTTCCATGTTTGGTCTTGTTGTTTCCCAACAATTCAAAACTACAACAATGTAGAAAACATAACACGATGTTAGCTGTATCCACTGTCTATGTGAAGCAAGGAATGGTTGTTTTGCCTGAGATACGAGTATGTGAAGTACAAGAAAATGAGGCCAATGCAAAGCAATCAGGCAAAGGAACAATTTTTCTTACACATGAAGGGCTGCAACCCAACTGCATTTTATCTTAGCAATACTGCTGAGAACTGATAGTGGAAGCAACACTTCCACAGTTCTACAAGACTCTTAGGAGTGGATAAAAAAAGAAAGGGCTCAAAAATAGCTATTTACGCACTGTGGGAGTGGAGGCTCTGCAACATTTGTAATGTAGCCAACTGAAAATGGCTTGAGTCTTTACAATGCTAAGGAAATAACATAATGCTAAAAAAAGTATTGTATTTGAATGCTATCCATTCTGCTGTCATTTATATCTAGACAGAAAAAGAGCATATTACAGATCTGAGGCAAAAAGCTATATCCAGCATTTCTTGCAGTAGTGAGGAATACCTCATCACAGACAAACTATGTTTAATGTTGATAGCACAGAACTAAAAGAAACGCTGCCAAGGGATTTTGATTTTGGCTTGCAGGAAAGCAAAAGATGTTTACTTCCCAATCAGAGGTAATCTGCATGCCATAGACTACAAGTTAGTAGAAGATCTGAGCAAAAGAAATGTGATGGCAGCTTAGCCAGAAAGACTGTCTCTGTACCTGTTCTGTGGCAGTACATCCTCCCCTAAGGTCTGCCAGCTTTGAGGGTAGTGCCAAAGGTGCAGGAGATTAAAACACTGTTATTCCACATAAGAAGTGACCAAACCTTTCCAAAGACCCCCAAAAGTCACAAATTCCTTGTTGAACTAACACAAGTGATTTGGGCAGTACTGAAGGGTAACAGAAATTATCTACCACACTCCTCAGAGTCTTCACAGTCTATATTCCACCAAGAAGTTCAACCTGAAAGCTGGCTTTGAAGAAAATATTTTACCATATCAATTATAAAACAAGAAAAGCAAGAGAAGCACAGTACATGCTAAAGCACATTGTACTAAAACAGCATTAACAGCACAATACTTGGAAGTGCCTATAGACACCTAAAAATCCCAGGTAAAGTACTATGCATCAGCTATTTTGCCTACCACAATGTAACTGCTAGCACTGGAGCTAAGCTTGAACTTGCTTGAGGTTATCTGCTACTTCGGTGAATGGTCTGGTCAAATCTGAAGAGATAAGTAACAGACTTAGCCTCATCTATAACTAGTGGATATATTCAGACAACTAAGAAATATTTAAAAGTGACTAGCTGATGAAAACATGTTGACTATTTCAGACGAGAAGAAAATCCTAGTAAATCAGAGGAAGGGAGGACATATTGGGAGAATGTATAATTCACTGCGGAAAAAAAACCCCAAAATTTCCCACTTTGGAATTATACTAGCTAGTAAAATATTTCAACAAAAGAACACAACAAATTTAGAAAAGATTGATTAGATAGCAGTTTACAATAGGATAAAACCAACATCAACTTGGAAAGGAAACTGATGACAAGAGTTCATGTAAAATTATGAGGTTCAAGCATAGTAAAATTGCATTTATTGTTAAAAGTAGTAAAATACACAGAATCCATATTCCTATCAAGAATCCAGCAAACAACAAAATGAAGCCAAGTGACAAAAATTAGAAGCCACAGCTGACAAAAGACCAGCAGACTCTCATCAGTCCATAAAATGACTATAAGAGGATCCTAGGAGATGCGTGGTATAGCAAAAGGGTGAGAGAAGAAATGTATTGTTGTCTGCTTCTGCAGGAAAATGGCATACCTGACAATTATGCCTAAGGAAAAGATCTTTCTGTGTGGCCTGAGGGAACACAAGGGGCAACGTGAACATATAATTTCCAAGAGGGTGAGGGAGTATGACTAGGAACAGCAACAAATAAATACACTCCAGCACTGGTATCCCACTTGTTCATAGGCCAGTCATCTCTCAACAGCAATGCCAGACTCTGTAAGGGTTTCTCTGGTACAAGGCAGTGGCCATATCTGGTTAGTACTGAAAGATCTAACAGAAGATTGCATCTGGGAGAGAGATCTGCTTCCAGCTTTCGCTACCAGGTCACACTGCAGGTTCCCGTTACACAGATGATGCAGAATGAGAGAAAAAAAAATAAGAGTTTCTACCCATAAGGTGAGACCAAATGGAAGAATCAGATGCTTAAGTAAGTTAGAATTTTATACCTAGCTAAATTTGACTTATTTCATAATCATCTACTGCATTAGATAAACATAATGCAATTACACGGGGCTCTTGCAATTTCTGCAGTTCCAGGCAGGTATTTCATCTCCCCTGAGAACATCGTGCCTGCTTCTGAGCACAAAAGACCCCTGCATACTCACCACTAGATGGAAAGAGGCACTTTCCTGATACTTTTTCAGTTTGTTGCAAGTTTCAGACTCAATGCCAATGCATCTTTGAGATATATTGACTGATGGAGCATATTAGAACATAAAGTCATGAAGAAGGAAAGAAGAAAAATGTTGAATGTTGAACACTGTTTTGGTATTTTCCTCTAATGTAATAGGGTTTTTTTCTGTCTCATTGAGCTGTTACTTTCAGTACTTTTTCGGTTTCTAATCCAAAATACAGAACAAATTTCCAAACAGTATGTTGATCTAAGTTCAAATTCAACTCATTGTGTGCATATCTTACTTGATTACATCCAAAAAAGATTAAGCTACACCAATTCCTTCAGCAAGCAAGCTTCCAGGCTGAACTGCCCTGTTCAGGTCTCTAGCACACTTTGTGCATTTCTTTCCTCTTGCTCGGGAGAATCCTGCTCTCCCCAGCTCACCCCTCAAACTGATTAGTAGTTTGTAACTCAGAGTAGTACAAATTATCTACGTGGATCTGCATTTGCCCATGATTTAAAGACTATATTTTTTTCCATGCTCGTTATTAACATTATCTGATAAGGACCTCCTTTTCAAGTATAGTGTTACTACAGGCTGCCAATCTGGGAAAATCAGTTATGGCATTGAACTTTTTAAGTAACCAGTCTCTCTTTGCTTTTAGATCTTCCTTAAACAAAAATGTAATCTCATTTCATAAGGATGAAAAAAGATAAATGTATTATACCTGAATTCCATGTTTATATCCAAAACAATGTTCTTATCTGGTATATCTCTAAGTCCTGAAATACACTTCCAGAGCCCCCATCGTTATATGGGTCTAACTATAAAATTAGTATGAGTCTATACACTGTCATCAGTCTTTCCTCAACTATAAACAGTAAGAGTAACCTCAAGGTTCAGAAGAACAGTATCTGTTCTTAGAATCATAGAATATCTCAAGTTGGAAGGGACTTATAATTGAAATGCATTCTCCTGAGCTATTAAGAAAGATGGTGAAGAAGAAAGAATAATATTGATTTATTGGCTGTAAGTGATAGTCCAACCAACAATCCTTCAAGATCTTAAGGCTAGAAGCCTCTTTTGAGTGCAGATTCCAATTCCAAATCATTGTATGCCTCATTCTCAGTGCAAGCTTTCTTATTGAAAGTTGAAAGCAAAATACAGATCACCTCTGTCAAATTTGTCTCAGCGCTCACTTTATCATATTGGCAATCTTCTTCTTTACTATTGACTTTCCATTGTAACACATTACTAAAACAAAACTATGTTTTTGCTTGTGAAACAAAAAGTGAAATGATTGATATAAAGCAACTTTCATATTGTGGTAGTGAACACAAACAAAATAGTAAGATTTTAGAAAATGGAAAATTACCAGAGATGGGAGACTTCTTGTGTTTCTGCAAAGGCATAAATAAAATTCCTTTATTTTTTCCTATAAACCTAATAAAATGTTGCCATCATAACAAAAATAGACTAACGTAGGACCTACAAGGCATCCAAATTTTCATCTCTGATTATTGAACAATAAAATTGAAAATCTGCATAGAATGGTATTCCTGGTCCCTAAGTAAGGACAGGCATGTTCACATTTAGGATTATGTTTTCATACAGGAGCTTGTCCATTGTGGGTCCAATTTACACCCACACTTGAGCCACAAATATGAATCCAGGTTAACAATTCTAAATACTTGATTGCAAGAAAGAAGCCAGTAGTTAGAGATTTGAATAATCAGCTGTTCACCTAAATCATACTTCAAATGCAAAAAGGATTACAAGACCCAGCCTCTTCAAACAATTACCCTCTACAAACAATGCCAACTAAAAGTCACTCTTCTTCATATGTAATTTTAAGTCTCAACTCCCACTAGCATGAGATCCCTTGATCTCCCAGGAGTTATATGCATGTACTCCAGCTGAGAATTTTGCCCAGTGACTAGTTATGCAAAGATTCACATTATATGGTAATAATAGAGCTCTTTGTTCAGCATTGCACATGACCACTGTACCATTCCACATGTACATTAAAGCCTGTTTTATTGCCGTAATGTGCAGCTGATATGGCCAAAATTCAAGCTAAAATAGAGAAAGAGTCTAGGATATAATTTTGGGACAATCAGTGATGTAGCAAATTCTTGTCTGAACAGTTTTCAGTACAGAAAGAAGCTGAATGGTGGAAGCACCTTCAATGAGTGCATATCAAATGCTTTTACTGTACTTTTAAGGTTTTCTCAGGCTGCAAATTTCCCTTAGAAGCACAGTCAGTGTTTGGTGCCCAAAATGATTACCTGGCTGGAGACGAGTCTTGCTCATCAGCATTCTGTACCATTGCCACAAGCTGAAGGAGTTGGAGGAGAAAAAGAGAAGGAGGAGGGGGCAAAAAAACCTCAAAAACTAGATACACAAATAGAAGTGATTAAAGAAGATCACTGAGGTGGAAAATAAGGACACTGCCAAGTTGTTTAGAAACAAAATTTCACATACTCTAAAAGTAGTGCATTCTAGTAGAGCACTTGTCCTCCTGGTGCTTTGTATGTTTCCCTTAGAACTGATCTTCACAGCAATGAATAATTTGATGGGGCTGAAAAAAGAGGAGAGGATGTGGCAGAATTTAATGGAGGACCCATATATAAACTCGGTACTGATGCAAAGGAGGATAATAATGTGTCCACACAGCTGAGGAAAGGAACAGGATGAACAAGTACACTGCAAAAAAAGAATCTGGCTTTATACCTCTTGTTCTATTTAAAATCATGGAGTCCATGTTAATTTGTTGCTCCTATTTGCTTTCTTCAAAATTTACTATTTCTCAATCTCGATTTTGAGTTTTGCCCTTTGATGTGTTGGCAGCACTGTTAGCTGTCAGAAGCCTGTCTGTGTGTGGAAAAGAAGGTTAAAAATTAATTCTCTACATTTATAGAGAGTACAAACTCCCAAAAAATTACAAAAATTACTCATTAAGCATCCAATTTAAGTCATGTGAGTTACTCTTGGAGACTCCTACATGTTTACATTGACTAAATGGGGAACACTGAGTAGAAGGGTCCTAAATTTTAGATATTCTGACTTACAGTTATAGAATACCCACAGTAGTTGAAAGTAGTCAGGATGGAGAACTGAAAAAGCAAAGCATTTCATTTCTTTTCACATGGAAATGTTAAGCTGGGCTAGTTGAACTATGGTCAATTGTACTTGAACAGGGCATCAGCTGAAATACTGGAAATAGGTCACAGCTCTTTTTCTTCTCCTTCAGATGCCTTGTCCAGTGTGACAGAGAAGTCAACAATATGATTTGGGAATGAGAAGAAAGTAGTTCTGTTTGCTACAAGATATATCACCCCCCCCAATACTGAATACCAGTTCTGTGTTCTAAGTCTGAAGATGCATCTACATCAGTGTTTTAGCTCAGATTAGGAATTAATTTTTGAAGCAGATCTCCCATGTGTCCTTACTTACCACATTTCAGTTTACATTGCAGAGCACACAAATCATATTCTTTTCAGACTAAAATAAGCCAAAGATATACTCCAGGAGCCCACCTAATGTTACCCAGTGGGCAATCGATCCACATGCCAGAACAGTCAGGGGAAAGCTTCCTCCCACTTCATCTCACCCCACTGCTGCATAAGCAAAGGCATCCAGTCCCTATTTTTTCACAGTCTACTCCCAATAAATGTAGATATTGCTTGAAAAATGTCGTTTTGAGCTAGGTTGACCAATATGTTGAAAGGATACTGGCTTCCTAATCATGGAGCCTTATGCGTCCAGGGCAGACAGAACAAATTACTAAGCTCAGCGTTGCCTGGAATCAACCCTATGGACAGACAAAACCACAAGCTAAAGCAAGGCTACTCAGTGCTTCTAAAATATGGACCAAACCCAGGCTGAAAACTTTATCAGACAAAATTACAAAATGGAAAAACAAATCAACTTGTTTACACTGGTGGAGACTTCAGTTCTCTAAATTCCAGATTTTTCAAGCGCTTTTTCCAAAATCTCTCCAGAAATCTGCATTGATTGTAGGTTCCAGAGATACTACATTTATATTTTGCAGTAACCCAAATCAGAGTGTGCCACCTGTGGCAACAGGCCAAGTCCCATATAATCCCATTCTCTTCAGCAGTTGTTTTCTCAGAACAGATGCTCTGAGCCCACATTAGATTCCCTTGAGTGAAACCATCTGCATACCCTTTTCTAGGGTTTCTTCTTTTTCTTGAGCTTAAAAATATTTTCTCAAGAAAATGTTTTTCACAGCAATACAAGTAAGTATCCCGATACCAGCATGTGTCAGCAAAAATTATGATCCCTCCTCTAACACGGAGGAAGTGCAGGTAAGTTTTGATACCTCTCTGCTGCAACGCATGCGTAAACAACTTCAGTGGAATCATCTTTTTTGTCACTTCCTACTTTAAGCTTTTCAGATGCAATATCTGATTTACTTTTGTAGCATAAAAACTGAATGACACCTATCTGACCAGATGACCTTCCTCTAGCTGTTTCATAGTCTACAGTACACAAAATCTGAGCATAACAGAGCAACAAACAGCTTTACAGGTAGTCACTCAGGATCACATACCGGTTCCAGTTTCAGACACTGTCAGCTTTGTCACAGCTTCGTTTTGATCGGAGAGAATATGAGCAGTCATTTATGTGCCTTCTCATAAAACTGAGGAGGACAAGATCTGCTACAAACCAGATTCAAGACATGTTGATTAGTTCTAGTAAGTTCTGTTATTGTTTGTTTCAATATTTAATTCATTTTAGAGAGGGAGATGTGTGTCTCTGATCCCACATAACAACCCTGACAAGTGTGAGCTTTGGTATTTGACACAATTTGGTTTGGTGCCCTTCACTTATATTACAATTAATTTCTACTTGTCTTTAAAATAAAAATACACAGATAAAGTATTTATAATTTAACTGGGGGTTTTGAAAGGCCTGTTTGGGATTTTTTCTTTTTTTTTTTTTTTTTTTTTCTTTGATACAGCTGGTGGTATACACCAGTACAACATTTAGCTCTTTGATGTTTTATGTTTCTGGCTTTTATTTTTGGATCATCTTCCATGATGCTGGACAGATAATTCTACCTTATTATTTCAGATGACAGCAAGCACGTTAGGATCATACATAAGTCCTACACAGTGAAGTTTCAGCTATTTTGCCAGCTCCAAGCATGAAAGCACAGTGGAACTGTTTATATGTTTAAAATTAAAAATATTTATGAGCATATGAAGGATCTAGATTCTGGCTGATACAACAGCTGTATGTGAAGATCCTTTGACCATCTATGGTAATCCTTTCCAAAGAGAAACATGACTACAACTAGTTTAGAAATGAACTCCTTTCCGATGAATAGTTTTAAAGGCATTTATCAACATAAAATAAGGATAGTAAAAAGATATTTATCTAACAATGTGCTCAGACATCTTTAATTTACTCTGAAAAATATTTAATCAAGAAACATAACAAAGCCTTGGTTTCATATATCATTCATGAAATGGAAGATATCACACTATCCTCAGAGTGCAACTATCTGTTATGATTTGAGAATGATGCTTTCTAAATCATCTTCAGCGTCACTTTTTGCAGTACATACCAGATTCCGGGAAAAGACAACCCAGATTTTAAACTGGCTCAATGTCTTCCAGCTCATGAGAGGTGTTTGGGACCCAGCTAAAAATAGCTTGATTAGAGGTTGCACCTGAAAAATAACTATTAATTTCAAGAATAAAAACAATTTATTACACAAACAAATATATTTTCAAGTATCTTCCTATTTGTAAGGGTCTGTATAATGAATATAGAACTCCTATATTAAAAAATCACCATTTTCAAAAATTGCCATTTATTCAGCAAACATTTATCAAACTCTGCAATAGCCACCCAGAAATTTCTTATGACAGAGCCTTGTAAGTTACTATATTTCTATGTATTTCCTTTTTAGTTCACTCTACATGGATGGAAATATATATATATATCATATACATGAGAGTTATTTAAAAATTTTTCATCTCATAAGCCACGATCTGGAAAGTCAGTAATCACGAGGAGAAGATGTTATGGTCTGAGTCCTCAAAATACCTTAAGCACTTGAGTGCTTTGTTCCCCTGACTTCTTTCTGGCTTCAAGTTAGTATAATTCCACTGACCTTGGGGAGGAGACTTTGACATTGGTCCAAGAAGTTTCATGTTTTAATGGGCTATGATGTCATGTGCAACAAAAAGCTTATGTTCAAAGAAAAGGCCATCAACAATAAAACACTGAAATCTTATGTAACTGAATATAGATTTCACTTGTACTCAGCAATGCATATTAATATGGCAGTGAATCACTGCAGCCTGCTACTGTAAGCAATACTGTTTTAATGGGAGGCACTTAGAATAAATCTTGACAGTATATGAAAAATGTTTCCCTTTTGCTTTGCTTTAAATTGCTAATCAACCGCTTTCTCTTGATTGCTGTTTCCCAGTTATTTCAAGAAATAACTACATGTTCAAATATACAAGCACAGTTCAAATAAAAATAAACAGAATCAATGTACTTTTAAAGCTGTTTATGATTGTATATGACTGACACATTAGCTACACTTCACAATAGATGCATTGTAGGGGGTTTTCTTTATAACTGAAACGTACTTTTCACAGAATAGATTACCTGCTGGGAGGTGAGCAGGCTGCATATATCCTAACCTGTATGCAGGTGGCTGCCAATTAAAGGCATTTCATGTAATAAAAGGCAGAGTTGTGACCTGGCTGACATAACATTTTTGAGATATTAAAAATGCAACTCTTCTTGTCCTGCACATGCTGTCAGTGCTCCTCTAGCTGAGGCAAGGAACTGTTTATCTCAGCAGCGATTCTGGCTCTACCCATTCTCATTCTACTGGTTTTATCATTATGTCTATTGTTCATAGACATAATAATATTTTGCCTTACAATAGGATTTTGACTGCCCAAAGAAACTCATTTTTACACTTTGCCCCTTGCATTTCGATAGGTTAGAAAATGAGACATTACTCACAACAGTCACTGAGATAGCTCAATTCTCAGTTCTCATGGTGACTGCCAAACAAAAGCAAATAATATCACGCTGAGAAACAAGCCATGGTACACTGAGGTGTTTTTAGTGCATGCTAAAGCATCTTATTAACCCTAAGTTTAAGACCTTCATGGCACATTTTTCAGTTTTGTCAGCTGGTATGTTACTAAGTAATTGTATAAAAAGAGTTCTCTTTTATGGCAAAGCATCTCTTTAACTTGTAGCTAGGTGGAAATAGAGCAGAAGGACATTTTTTAATAGACTGGCTGGCACAGAAAGAACATATACTTAGGAGGGACATCTGTGCGGTGTCAGGGATAGCCCTGTTAAAACTTACTTTCTTTGAAAATGACTGGGGGACACAGGGAAGAGGTTTTGATTCAGACTCCCAGTGGCTATCCTGAGCTAGTCTTGCAGCAGCACTGGAGTTCATAAATCCATTATTCTGGGTGAGTAAGGTCATGTTTAAGACTTTGAGGATGGAGCTTGCACACCTTGTAGAGCCCAGATCCTTTGCTCCGAGAAACTCACTGACAAAGCTATTCAAGGAGTTTGCGTAGGAGAGTACATATCCTGGACCGCATTATGTAGGTGACTGGTCTGCATGTATTCCTTCAAAACAGCCATAGCAGGCTCTAATTTGGTCAGTGTGTCCTTTTAAACAGCTGTGTTGAATACACTATGCATGAAAACTACCCAACATTCTGCATTTCCACGTAATGGAATAAATTGTACTTCTATGAATTCTTAAAAAGTAGTCAAAAGCAGAGGACATTTCCCTTATTTGTAAGGAACTGCTCCTAAACTTGTTACAGCATTTAAGTGCTAAAGTACACAGGGAGGATAAAAACTTGCACAAGCTACAGAAAGTGTTTTTAAAGTTCTTAAGAACTTTAAAAGTACTTTTGAATCATGCAAATGTACTTTTCAAGTGAAAACTAAATTACTACCAAGATGACCCTTCAATTCAAACCCTGAAAATGAGTGGACATAATTAGAGAAAATGCCATCCAATAATTTGGGATCATATGGCAACAGTAATTTTATAATCTTTGCAGGAATTTTAGGTGAAGATACTCGTAAAAATTATATGAAGTTGAAATTGCTTCCTAATGTCTTTCTATTTAACCCATCTTAAACGTCAAGATTCCATTCTCCCTTACTGGGTAGACATCTATAATAGAAAGCCCATATTGTTTATTGTTTATGCACAGCAGTAGATTAACTAACTTAATTCCCCTAGTGGTATTCAGATGATTCAGTTGCTTATAAACCCACAGTTTTTTATTCCTAAGAAAACATCCTAAATTAGTGCATTTTAAAATTAATGAATGCAATGAATTCATGTGTATCAAGGATTATAGCTGAAGAATATACTACTTACAATATTTAGCCTACTTTCATTTCTTGTAGTTTATCCTGGGCACAATTCAAAATAACAGAAGTTAATGAAAGTTATCTGCAAGGCTATTAGTTTTTTTTTTTTAAAAAAAAAAAATATTGACTTTGACTAGAAGATATTATTCTTCTTTTGAATTGTGCAATATTTTTAAAAGAATATATTTTACTAAATGTTTCCTTATTGAAGTTAAACCTTCCCTAAATTGTTGTAATTAAAATAAAATCATCAGACACAACATAAATATGAATCAGTGGGCCTTCCTCTTTTGACATCAGTTTTTGGAACATCCAGAGATGTTTTGTGTTTTACTGCAGACTTTTAAGGAGCTGCTACAGCTGTAGAATAATTCTAGAAGTCCTGAATCTTCTTTAAAGGCTGCTCAAGGCTAAACCATCTTCTGCCCTCTCCCTGGAGCAGGAAAAAAATGCACCTGATATATCAACAGTGACCATGATGAGGTGGGGAGAGGAGGGGAGAATACACAGATCAGCCATACAAGTGCAGCATCAAAGTTGTCCCAGATTCCTCCAGTTTTGAGGTCTTGGACTACTAGTAAAGAACTAGTAGTTCTTGCCGAAAGAACTGATGCCCTTTCAACAGAAAAGTCAACTGAATAGCAACCAGGTTTGTCATTCATTGTTCTTCATACAAATAAAAGTTCATGAAAGAAGAAAATGTAGACAATGGTACAAATTCTTTAATGCTATACTTGCAAACCAAAATATACTAAGGTTTTCTGTTTTCCAAGAAGATACTAACCTGCTCCTTTTAGGAAGCAACTGAAACTTGATATCAACCATTGAAACAGGTGATCTCTTTCTTATCAAAATTAATCATTCATCTAATAAATCAGCTAATTATATGCCAAACTTTATCCCAGATGTTGCTATTCCAAACTGACTTTACTTTTTGACAAACATACAGGGCTTGGCTGTGAGTGATGCCTTGACCTCTAATCTGTGGAAGTTCCTTATCTTTTAAGAGATTTTACATAGGTTTTAAACATTGATAACTATGGAGTTTAATTGTTCTTATAATTTCAGCCACTTTTATTTTTTACAGATTTCTTTCCAAATCCCCAAAGGAACTCACATCATATGCAGATTTCTGACTTGCTCAGCCCCATGGAAAACTTTTTAGCTGTGGAGTAGTAGCACAGAAAAGCCCTGAAACCCAGGTGTGGTCTATCCTTTTCCACTGGTGATAAGCAGTTTTCCCCCCAGGCAAGTACTGTGATTAATTTAATTATTATGAATCTTTTTCAGTTTTGTAACTTACTCTTTCAGTAAGTTTGCAATTGTGCCTGAACACTAGCTTTAGCATTCAATATACCAAAGGGAAGAGGAGTGTCATTCATAAGAGAAGCATTATTCATATGAACTTTTCACTACATTTTGCAAACACCTGTTTAGAATTTTCATCTAGTAGTTAATTGTGCTTTCACAGGTGAAAGAAACTGATTTCACTCAGGTGTAAGATGATGGTTCAGAAGATTTAGCTTTTTGGTTTCATTTTTTGCTTTTGCAGTATGCACACCGAGACATTTATCTGAAAAAGCACAAAAACTTCCCATCTGAAAATGGCTCTTGAGCTACTAGTTTAAATGGATCTGTATTTATCACAGATGTAATAGCCAGTGCTAGCGATGCCATTGAGCCAAAAAATCAACTTCTTTGGAAAGGGTCTGCTAGCAGGGAATGGCCTGCTAGCAGAGCTGTCCACACTGCGAGGTCCCAATGATCCTACCTAGTCGAGAAAACTCTTCTGACAATTTCTCTTTCCATCGTGTTTATTTGAACCCTTTTCTTCTGATACAGCAGATATCTGAATACTGTGAGTATTTTTTATTCTCCCTCATTTCTCATATTTCCTGTGTAAACCTATACATATCTGCTAAAAGTGTAAAATACTTTATGTTAATATGTTTAAGTTTCTTTTACTAAAAACATGGTCAATAAATTTAGGCTACAATTTTCCATGGCTTCAAAACAGCACAGTTCCACTGTAATCACTGAGTGTAGCCCAAAGATAATGGCTGTATAGAGACAGACAGACATTAAAGAAATTCCACAAACAGACTGCTGTGTTAAAATAGAAGAATGATGAGTCCATCTTACTCTGAAACTCCATTTTACACATCAATCACTACAAAGTAACAGGGAAGTGAGAAACAGAAATAGAATAAAAATATTGAGCTATTAAGAAATAAGTAGAAAGAGGTTAAGAAAGAGATGTTACACAGAACAATAGAAATGGTTCTTGCTGTAGTAAACTTCAAAAGAAATAAGAAATCTCATTTAATTTAAACTCAAATACAAACATCTAATCCTGTATGAAGAGAAACCACATCAGTAGAGATTGACTATAGCCTGCGCCTTCACCACTGCAATGATCTGTATCCAGCCTAGATTATCAGAAGATGTTGTCATCTGAAGGATTTTTCCAAATCTGAGAGAAATGTATGGACTTGTTACATGAATACATAGTCTTTTATGATTCTCAGAGATGCAAGGGGCTGAGCTGGTGCTGAGATTTTACTGCCTCCATTACAAGAGATGTCACACGGCACACTGGAAAAACAGACTACAAAAGCTTGTACAGCACAGTTTTCTTTTGTAGCTATTGCTGAAAAAACAGCTAAATGTTTCAGCTTTTTTTAATAGTTTGTGAATATCTGCAACACGGGAGGCTCCAATGCACAGTCACATTATGATGCCTTAGTTGAGCTGTAGTCTTTTGTTCATTATCCCAGGTGGCTTTGTATATCCATATAGGCAATGCATCAGTTTAACTCTGTAACAGGGCAGTAATTTAAGCCACATGGTCTTTAACATTTAGGAATCTGGGAGCAGTTGACACACAGTTACTGTGCCTCAGCACAGAGGGGCTAGATTTTTAAATTACAATAATGGCAGTTATGTGTCTGACCCCTCTGCTTTGATTTTCAACAGTCCCTTTTTTCATTTTCAGATTATGTAGATTTGCTAAATGCATGTCACTCTTCCACTCACAGCAGCAATCAGAGAGATATCAAAGAGAGTTTTCAATTAACTTGTCCAGGTATTGGTGAACACTTTACTGCAGAAGCCTGCAGCTTGGAATAGAGGTGAGTGCCCCTTCTTTTCAAAGCAGAAATAGTACCTAAAAATGTCTTTCTCTGTATTTGTCTCCATTTTTCCTATTCTTTCACCTCATATAATTAAGGCCAATATTAGAGTCAGTAAAATATATCACGTGCATTATAACCACCGTATCTTATTGTGAAAATAAATTTAGTTAGTACTTTCATTCCCAGTCTAAGGATTTAACTCTGGAGACAAGAAATTAACTACACTTTCTTCCACTACAGCATTTTGTTAAAATCTGTTAAGGTAGAGGGACA
>NW_009614561.1:0-34635 GCF_000690535.1 Cariama cristata | reverse complement strand
CATGATGCTTGTTGCATGCAAACTTAATAATTCTCCCTCACTCTCAGCACAATCTGTGACACTCAAATATACACTCCCATAGTAAGCCAGTTTGACATTAAGAGCTCTCCTAGCTCTGATGTTTCAAGCAGCATTTTCTTGATGACAGGAAGGGAAGCTGTTAAGGAAATGCTTACATTCTTTTCCTTTCTGAAAAATTTTGCATCAAATTTGGTAGGCTAAAATGCCATGCATCGTATCTGATTATAAAACAACATCATTGACATGCAGCTGACCTGAAAATGAGAAAAAATATTTTCTGGAAAAATTTTCTTTTCAAAGATTACACTTTATTTAAATTTATTGAGGCAGTAAAGCTATGAAATTCCACCTTACCCCTCAGGTCAGGAGCTATGTTCACACAATGGCAACCAAATCTCTGTTGAATTGGCTCTCCTGTTTTTCTGAGAAAAGCAATATAAACATAAGATCAAATGCTTGTTGCTTGCTTCTTTAATATGTCAGCACCTTCTGTCTAGAGGGAATGCTGCGCCAGACAGCATGCTGCATAAATAGTGTAGCAGACAAATTATATTACATCTTGTGGAGTACGTATTGACATAGAAGTGCCTGGGAATAACTAAATTATATCTTTTGTCTAAATCTCAGCCACTACATTGAAAATCAGGTAAAAAAGATAGTATTTGGCTGTCTGTTTTGTTCAAGTGTGACAAAAAAGCTCTTGTCTTATGTGTTATAAAGCAAATGCTTTCTGTTAATTAACTTTACCTAAATATTTATGTCAATATTATAGTCACAAGCTCAGAAAGGCTATAAATAAGATGACATTACTTCCAATGTGATTGCCCTTTTAAAAGCCACTGCATTTTTATGGGTTTTCTGAAAGGACTGATTATGTCAGGGCACAGATAACCAGAATACAATAACACATTCTTTTTGGTGTTTTCGAGATGAACACTAAAAATGAATTCTGAACAATATTATAATGTAAATTTTGGGAAAAAGCCATTAAGAAATTTCTTTCCAAGAATACGGATATTAATATCAAATCAAAGATTAGGGAAAATTCATTCAATATACAAAGGGCTGTCAGCAGGAGATAGCTGAGTTTTGCATATTTGATTTTAGATATAAACTGCTACAGCTTAAACAGATCAGTATAAATCTAACTCAAGTTTCTTCCTACTGTAAGAGCTAAGTCCACTTTTCTTGCAGAATTCCATATGATCTTTGGTCCCAAGAGTTACGGAAAATATTGATATTGAGTTTACCAGAGCTATTTTCTTAGTCTGGAATTAATCTTTTTGTTTATATAATAAGAAGCAGCAAGTAGTTGATATTCACAGTTTAACCAGTAGAAGGACAAGATTCTGCTACTTCTATTCATACTTTCAGTGTCAGCATGGAGCTTCTGGGAAGGTGTTAAGGTGACCACTTCTTCATCAACTCTTTTCTTCTAGTTGTATTCTATGGCATATTTATCTATTAAATAAGAACACTGTAGGGGAAATTTTGGTCAGCAAAACTTACTACTCTGGCAGGGTTTCTGATCATTACCACATTTTAAACACAATTTACCAGGAAACAACAAATATTTATATAATACATTGGGAATCAAGGATTAAATTCATCTTAATTGCACAATTCTTAATCTTTCTGAATAGACAATGAAACTCACAGTTGCATGACTAAGTGCAAGATTTGACAACTTTTTCAATTTAGCACACTAAATTACAATTTCATTGAAGCATAAAATGCAAGATGCCAGTAAATGAATTATGTAAATAAGATATTGTACAAATCATGAGTAATTACCAATCCTACATTTATAACCTTATTGATTTTCAATAACTTGCACTAAACCTTAAATGTGTAATGTGTAATTAAAGAAAAGATTAAGCATGAAGTGATATGTGAGAGGTTTTGAAAATAAACTGATATGAAATCATTACTTTTCATTCTTTTTCCAATAGACCCTTTGGGAGATGCAAATTTTGTTATCGTATATTTTGACTGTAGCTTGGCCAATCCCAGCTTTCAGAAGAGTCAGCCAGCTTGCTGTAAAACACATAGAATCCCTCATTCCTTACTTACACAGTCATGATGTCAGTTCTCCATATTAATCACATTATTTTTAAAACTGCACAAGGAATAAGTCTTATTAAATTGACAGACTCTGGAAGGAATAAAAGATTAAGCACTTCTTTTTATTCCTCTCTTATTTTCCTCTTTTGAAGTTGTGTCCTAGGGGCTTTCATGTGAGACACTCCAGCTTAAAAATAAAAAAGAATCTCTCACTCCCATCTGTTGCAAGCTCAAAGGACACTTCCTCGTAAACTTCAGCAGAGTTTCCCCATGATGCAAATAATCAAGTCTAGAAATGGGGCATCTCTACTGCAACCCTGAACTACACTCTGGAAGTCTCACTCCCAGTGCCAGGTGCAGAGGCTCACACAGGACTGTCTAACCCTCTCACCAGCCGGAGACTCAGTTATACTAGAGTTGGAAAGTCTGAGCAAGATTTAATGGGGAAATATTGATCTCAAATTAATGTTTAAATTCTGAATGTTATTTAATGATAAAATTAGCTCTGTAGTATCAGCTTGCTTCTGAACGTTTAAGTGTCAGTGTCTCGGAGACTAATTGCTGTTTTCCTCCAAGAATCCCCCAAATTTTTGCCAATAATGTGATTTTCCAAACTGTGGAATGATGTGGAAGTGGCATTACTGAAACTCTTATAACTGAACTAGGAGCAAAAGCACAAGTTATACATCTGCATACAAAAGTAGGAAATAACCGTCCCGTTGGTTAATTAGAATTTAATTACTATATCACTTCATTAAAGGCTTTTAAAATGGTTTCATTTTCTTTTTATTCTAACTTCAAGACATGTGAAAGGTATTACCATTTAGTGAGTTGCATTCCTCAGCCTTCCCAAAGAAACTACTGCAGAATATACTTAGTGGTACAAAAGGCCAGAAGGCTGCTGGACTTCACACACTTTACCTTACACAGGAAGAGGGAATTGCCAGCTAGCAGTGTGATTTCAGCTGCTGCAGGCTAATAATAGCTAAGGTTCAGGCAACTAGCTGTGCCTGGAAAATACAACCTAGCCATGCAAATGTTTTGGATAGAAGCAGGGAATGGCACTGGATGGTCCTGCCCACCCAGTCAAGGCTGCCCTTGACCCTCCACCCAGCAGCGCTTCCTCCCCAGCCCCAGCAGCTGCCCAGGGGCCCCGGAGGCAGCAGGACACGGGGCTTGCTGCTTCTCTGCTTGTTTTAGCATGGGCAAAGCTGCCAGAGGGGTCATTCATCAATAGCCTTTATGCTCCCTGGAGAAATAAGGCAGCATTACACTTTGCTGCTATGTAGTGCTGTAATAAGCAAGAGAGGAAGAGAATTACTCTACTTTGTCCTCATATATAGCTATAACATTCAAAGGTAATACACAGGTGGGATTCAAATATCGATTATTTAATTTCTTGTTGATAATAGCTTTTAGTCTGAAATGTGCATTTGTAGACCTGCTTTAACATAAACATCTATTACGTCCACTTTTCAAAGTACTTTGACGCAAGTAGCATCAGCTACGTTCAGTCACATTTAGTGTGTTCTTGGAATGTCCACAGAGGACACCAAAATACCACTAAATTCATGCCTAGTTTACAACACAAATCCTGAACAATCTAGGTAGTTTGTCTGCCACAGTAAGTCCCAAAAGGAAGATCCTGGCTGAAGGCAATTGTCAATGCTTCTCCTCACAGTGAGAGAGATCCCTTTGGCTAGAGAAGAGCGAAGCAAAACTTTGGGTGCCCAGATAATCTAAAATCTTGCCTCCCCATCCAAGTGTCCAGGTTAAGAGAGAGGTCTGTAGGCTGTTGGAGGAAATAATTATTTGCTAATCTCTATCCAGACTTTGGTGTTCTCTTTTAAAATGGTCTATAGATGCTGCAATCCCATGTGATATGTTCTTTGCCATGACAGGTCAGACAGTAAGCTTCAAGGTCATGTCTAGGCTCCAGCTATACATAGATAGTCTTTTCAGGGCCAAGATATGAAAATTGTTCTGTTTTAGGAAAAAAAGGAATATAAATTGCTTAGAAGAGAGTAACAAAGAAATTGTGAGACAAGGTGGAAAAAGAAATTTGAATTGCAGCCCCAAATGGCACAAAGGAGCTGACGAAGGTTTAGGAAGATTCCTTACATTACAGTGTTATGTGGATCTTGAGAAGGTGTCAGGCACATGTACTGCTCCAGCAGATCTTGGTGGCAAAATTGTCTGATTTCACTGCACAAAGTGCATACTTACAAAAACCTAAACAAGCACCTTGATGAAGATTCAGACAAGTGAATAAGTAGTCCACATCCAGAAGTTTTGCAGAACTGGACTGCTTGTTCACTTTAAGTGAGAGAAAGTAATTTCAGGCAAAATCTAGGACCAGTGTTTCAGAAAAGAAAACATTTAAACAGCATTCTAGAAAGCAAAACTAAAGCCTGACTTTCTAACTAAAGCACTAACTAAAAGTAAAGCATTAACTAAGGATAGTAACATGTACTTCTTCTATAACTGGCTTTTTACCTAACATTCAAGTGACTACTGGAAAACAATTTTCACGTGTAAGTTTAGAAATGAATGTTACTCTTTCTTTGCCTTAAAAAAAGCAACTGATACATAACCCCCACAGGGTGTTAAAAATCCCATAAGGAATCCAGATTTCATTGACTTTTAAAGGTACTTAGTGCAGCAAGCAATCTAGAATGATCCAGTATAAGGACATTTGGACTGAACATCAGGCAAAAGTTTGCTAACAATGAAATGTAATAGACTGTGTAATGGTCTCCCTAGGGAAACAGCAATGTTTGATGCCTAAAACGAGACTAGATAAAGCAACAGGAAATAACACCGTTGTGCACAGCACTGCAACATAGCCGTGATGCACTTGCCATTTCTTTTCTCTCCTAAAATCTATAATTTTGTGATATTGTTGTGGTTATAGGTAGCTTTACAGCTCTGATAATATCCATTAGGTAATGGAACACCAATGACTATGAAGAAAATGGATAGGGAAGTTTTGTCATATTTAAGATTAGAATGGAAGGCTTGCAGCAGAATGGAACAGGTGCAGATTTTCATCCAAATCCATTTCAGGAGCTAAGGAAGTTCTGAATAAACCACAGTCCATGCCCATGTGCTAAAAGCCTCATTTGAAAAGAAAAAGGGACTCAAATGCACATCAAGGCTCAGAAGAACACTAGGCAGAAATGAGACCTGTGTACAAGTGTTAGATGTATCAGAAGTTGTCATCACTGACTATTTTGGTTTGAGTGCAGTGAAGTTCTCTACTGCTTCTCATGTATTTCTGTGTCTGGACACTCCTGCTAATCTTCTCTTCTGCTGAGAACAGCATATTTCTATCTTCTTTCACTGTTCTACAGAACCGAAACAATAACATCAGCAAAACTATATAATATAAAAGATGCAAAAAAATTTCTTGCTTTGAAAACTCAGTGAGAACAAAGTGGTAAAAGACCATGAAAAGAAAGAAACTTACAACTCAGAATGGCTGGAAGTGTCAATTTGCTTTTAAGAAAACAGTAAAAGGTGTTTCTTTGCAGGAACAAGAAAATTGCACTGGGACTAAAATAGTACCACTTGGTTTAAGCCTGTTGTTAATGGCTGGAAGGGTAGCTACAAAGAAACAGTGGTGACAAAAGCACATTTGTTCTGTTGAGTGTTGCGGCTGTCTGTATGACAATGTGCTTTTCATATTAGTCCAAATCAATAGAAACCTATTTTCTAAGCAAATGGAAATTGGAAGTGAGAAAAAGAGAAACAGTATCTGATCTTGATGTCATTGAGCTTTAGGAAAAATTAATTTATCCTTTGTTGTAAATTCTTTTATTGTGAGAATCTTTATCAACTGCAACACTATGTCCTGAGGCAACAGCACAAGAAATTTACTCAGTGCCACAGCAAATGCTCAGCTTCAGATTGTACAGGGGCAATCAATTCAAAGCACAAACAATAACATTTAAACAAATAATAAAAAATGATCCTAAACAAAGTAACTATTTAATTAAAGGGCAGCCTCCTGAGAGATGAAGGACCTAGAGAGGGAAGGAGAGCCTCACAGCAAATTTTTTTTTAGTGTGAGGAAAAGTAGTTCAAGAAAAAAATTGTTTTCAGAGGAAAATGGATTATTTTTTTTTTTTTTTACAGAATGCATTGAATCAGATTTTTAAAACCTAAGGATCAAATAAAATAAAACTGATGGTAAAGACTGATTTGGTAGGTAGCTGCAAAGGATCATTCAGCTCCAATTCCTTTTCTTGAAACAGTAATGCAGAACTGGTTACCAGTGCAATCAGATCTGCCTTCTCGCAGATGTCCTTTTAAGAAAAGCATATTAATTTTTATAAACAGGGTGCTTTTTTTGCCATTGCCTTCAATGGACACAAAATAAAGCCCTGAATTCTCAGCAGGGAGACCAAGAGAAGGGCTACATAACTAATTAAATTCTTAGCTCTGCAGGTGATTCCAGCAGATCAGCTATGCTCTGTGGAAAGAAATGTATATGCCTCTGATCTTTACATCCTCAGTCATAAAGACATTGTTGCAGCTTACTTAGTGCTTATACTGCTCATAGGTTGGGTAGCAACCTTTAGGCACCAAATGTTTTTCACAAGCACTAAATCCATTCCTACCACCTACAAGTAGATAATGAAGGATCATAAGCCATGGACTTTCCAGGAGAGGCCACTCAGCCAGGGTGATGTGACCATCCTTGCTGAAGGTCCCATTACAGTCAATCAGATACCACTCCTGCGTGCAGTAACATTTCATTTCGATAAGGTCTGGGAGAAAGGTACTTACCACTTCAGATCAAATACCCTTGAAGATGGTATCCAACATTAAAGAACAAACACACACCACAAAACCGAACCAAACCAAAAAAAACCCCAAAAAACAGCAATAAGGAGACCTAAGAAATTATCACCTAGGAAAAGAATCTGGAATAATATTCTCTCTGAATTCTCTTCAAATGTCTTTTTGAAAAAAAAAATTTGAACTTCAGTAAGTCTTGTCTTTCTTCATCTTTTCAGGGTCTTAAGAAGCAAATAGTTGTCCAGTTATTAAGTTGTGACATACTGTAAAGCTGAGTTCATGTTAACTTGATTAGCAAGTAATGGAGTATTCAAAAGACTGACACATGCTGAGGAAGACCCCAGTATTGGTGATGGTTACCGGATGTCATATACTCTGAAAAGTGCCTGAAAGAAGAAAAAGAATGCAAAGCTTATAGGGAAAGGTAATAAATTTTATGAAAGCAGATGATGTGTTGGGAAAAAATAAATCCCACAACCAGATTCTTAGGCTTACAAGCACTTCTTTGAGTCTGAAGCAGCAGATATTGCACATGGTCTCACTCTCTTTATTGTCTTTTCCAAGAAAATGGAGTGTGTTCCCACAGTTTAACTTTCCTGATATATCTGCACATCTGTGTTTCAGCAGAACTTTGTTGGCAAAAATGACTTTGCTTGTTTTCCTCAAGAGGCCAAATTCAGTGAAATACACATTAGCTGTACTGATTCCTGTGCCTTTTTCCAGCCACTTTGTGGTTAAAACCTGTACCTCTCACCAAAACGTAACAAACAAAAACTTGATTGAAATTGCAAGGTACACATTCCAAGGCTGAGAAATCCCATATAAAAGGCCACATACAAGTGGCTTCCTTGTGTTGCCTGCAAGCAGTAAGGGATGGAAACAGCAGTCTTCAGCCCATTATATCTCAGCAAAAATGGGATGGAGTTTCACAGGATGAAGAAATGGAACCTCCTTCAGTTTTTTCCCCTGCTGAATTTCAAAGATTTCCTGTAAGTGACTGAGATGTTTGAATTTGTTTGATTTCATTCTTGTCAGTTTCATGAATCTTTAATGTTGGAACTATTAGACAATACAAATGTGAGTTTCACTACAGCTGTTCTGATGCATCCCTCAAATACACACTTCAAGTTCAAAGGGAATGCTTGGCTGCTTAGTCCTTTTGAAAATGACTGCATTCGTTCAAGAGGCTCACTTCTGGCCTCTGTTTTTCTAAAAGAAAGCATTCGGCCACATACGTGTGTACCTTCACTTTCTCACCTCAAGGCCAATCCTGAAAACTTTTTCCATTTTCATCCTGGCAGGACATTTTCAAAGGAAATAAAGGTAAACTATGGATTTCAGGAATGGCCACTATTGTCTGTATTCATTTCACTGACTATCTTTAGTTTTAGGGGCATCATTTTTTCTTTCCCTAGACAGTCTCTCTTCAATCCAAACATACATTGCTCACTAGTTTAATGTTCCAGTCTTCTAAAGAACTCTATTTTTTAGGACAGTTTAAGATACACATTATTACAGTGTTTGACAGCCTGGGGCATATAGTATTTTGCAGAAGAGAAAAAAAAGTGTGTTTTTTGCTGACAGAACTAAAGTAGAGGACTTGAATTTTCAGAAGTTTATGCCCACAGGCAAAGTGTACGGTTGTCTTCAGTCCATTCTTCAGAGCTACAAAGAATGAGTTATTTTTTCCTGTGTTGCTATTAGGCTTAGATCTCTTCACAGCACTGTTAACTAATTCTTGAGCCAAATTTCAGCAGTTTTACTTCCCGTGAAATAGATGAATAATAGCTGTAATTATGTGGTACTGAGTAATATGAGAGCAAGTTTCTTCCCTGGCCCACACTACATGCATCTTAATTTGGATTGTAGATTTGTAATAGTTTCCTGGTTCATAAGCAAGTGAATTGATTTCAAGTTTTTGGAAGCTAACAGTCCTCTTTAGAAACACCAGTCAGTACTTCTGCTGAAGGGGTGGACTATCTTGTTGCTTTTTAGCAACAAGACACCTTACTCATCTTCATGAGCAATGGTCTTGCTACTACTTTTCATATTAATATCTAGTAGCAATAGAATAAAGCACTCCATCTTTTTTGTTGGGTGTATGCTTTGTTGATCCTTGGCAAAATATTGACAGTTCCATTTTCCTCAGAGGGAAACAGGTAAAGACACTTAATGAGCTGCCAAGCATGATGCACTCGGTAAAATGAAACAAAGCCAGCAAAAGAACCATGGGACTTTCCACATCTCATGCTTAATTTATTAACATTTTCCTCTAGAAAACTTTTTATTCCTAGTCTTAATAAGATTTCTGGTAAATTCTAATTACAGACTAAGAGATTAAGTTTAAGTACCGTCTATATTTTTTTTAAAAAGGCAGGAAGACAAGACACATGAATCCCATTCTGTTGTGTCTTACAGTATCTGTATTAGTACTGCAAATTGTCTTTACTGACAAAAAGAAAAGAACCTTAGTGAAACATATCACTGTATTCAAGCCACATTTGGGGAAAAAAAAAAAAGGATTATTTGAACCTCACAAATCTAGTACAATGACAATAACCAAAAACTTTTAAAACTAGACTTTCTTACACTAGTATTTTTTCTCTTGCCTGAGAATACAGCACATCTGTCACTAGACAACAGGAAAATACTGTGCTGAGATACAGTCCAACAAGTGAACACACCATTTTGTTACATTTTACTCTGCTCTTACCACTCTCCAGATTTATGTCCCAATTACCAGAGCTGCAAATGAGAACACAGAAGCATTTTATGGCCAATTCAGGGAGTGACTGACAAAAGCGTAGGAATGGTACAGGCATAGTTACAAGTGACCTCAGTATAAATTTTGGTACTTGATGTATTATTAAAAGCTGTTCCACCAATATATCTTCATTTTATATAAGGTCAGGGACTTTTGGTGCTTTCTAATTACAACGGATTGAGCTTGACGAGTAACCCATTTAGCTTTATGACTTCTCATTCAAAACACAATCTGAACCTAATAACCTCCATTTAGTTCAGAAGTTCTGTCCTAACTTTCCCATCCTTAATGTTTTCAGCTGTTTGTATTTATCTTAAAGGCATCTGTACACACTAAGGGACGTATAATCAGTTCATTGATCTAGCCCTCTGAATTTGGGACTTACATCATAGCCAAGGTCCTGTGGTGCACAATATCCAGCATGATTATGAGCTAAGGATGAAATGGAATATGAGTAAATTGAACATGGAGAACTGTGCTCCTACAGCAAATGTGCCCCTTCAGCTTAGTACATGTGGCACATAATAACCCATTCAAATATCTCAGAATCTTCATCTTTCTGTATTTTTCTGTTTCATTTTGCATTGTGCTGACCTGGTGACACTGCCCAGTGGTGTATCTGCATAAGGACTGAACAGAAATTAAAGACATACTTTTTGAGTAACATATCCAAGAGCGAAAGATCTAGAGCGAAAATGTTCATTGACAAGTAGAAGAGGCAGGCATGCACTGACATGTTGTCTTGCTGCTTTTTCAATGTCTCATCTTCTTCAGACCCTAATTACAAGAACCTTTATTGACTTCTCTTATTCTATCTTTATCTGAATTTAAGTGTAAACATAAATATATATACACAAGATAAAAAGAGGAAGAACTTAGTAATATTCATGACTGGATGACCCTGCAAGCAAGGTTTATTCATTTCTACTAAACATATTCTGTTAACTAGTATGTCTGAAGACTTCTAATTATGATGCTGAATTAGCAATCAAATGGCATTGTTTGTTCTTTGAAATTATGGGGTCCACTTCTATTTAAATGATTAATGATGCATATTAATCAAGAACTGAGTTTCAGCAGCAAACTGCCAGCTTGGGAAATAAAACCAGAAATTAAATTAGCTCTTTTGAGATGTGATTGAATTTTTTTTTTTTTCCTAAATCATGCATTTTGCCATTTCAGATAAATGAAAAACAACTTAATGTCTTTGGCTTTAGTTTGCAGTATGAAAACCTTCAAAATAAATTCAGGCTCGAAATCTTATGGCAACTTGTTCCACAGGTTGTATAAAAATATATGCCAATACGTGCATGAAGCAGATCAAAACATAATGAAATGCATACCTCTTTGTCTGTTTGCATTTGCAGGAAGGGTGAAGAAATGAGCTTGTGCCATCTGCAAGAGCAGCAGCGTTCCGCTCTGTTGGAAAGAAACTCTCCCCACCCTCCGCTCTGTTGGAAAGAAACTCTCCCCACCCAGGTGGGTGAAAGCTTCACTTCCTTGAAAGGCAATGTAAATCCCAAGTTTTTGCCTTCTCCCTTTTGCAGTCCTCTGCTCAATGTGAGATTCCCCACTGCAGCAGAGGACAGGAGAATACTCAGGTCGTTTGTAGGTATCAGAAGACACTGATGATATCCAAATTTCCAGGTTTTGTGTTATAAGCATTTAAATCCTCCCTGCACGCACGCTTATTTTATCTTCATAGTTAGTTGCCTGTCCCTGTTTGTGGCTGGCATTGACTGCCTGTAAACTGAGAGTTACCCAGAGCAGCAGACTGCCAGAAACTGTAAAATAACTTTGGCTGTGACAAAACCTTTGGTAGTCTCACTGGTTACTGCTCCGTCCCTAGCACTGATGGAGGAACTGAATAGACCATCATTACCAGAGGGGACCAGAGACAGACTCCATCAAGGGTAGCTGCTGTGCAACCCTCCTGTTCCTCTGGTAGCAGCAGCCTGAGCAGTAAATTTGTTTTTCTGGTGTTTTCCATGAGTTCTCTTTTCACATTTATTCCTTAACAGTCTATATTCAAGCCTGTGTTTGTATAAGGAAGTTCAATGTTATCTGTACCTAGCTGAATCTGAAACCTGGATGATATTGATTTAGCTGATTTCATAAGGTCTCAGATCCTGGAATCGGTAGGCTGAACGAGGAAATTTGCTTTCACGCATTCAGTGATGGGTTCAGGAAACCTGAAGTCCAGCTGGAGCTGAGTCTGGTGAGGGACATGAAGGGCACCTAGAAGGGCTTCTACATCAACAGCAGGAGGAAGACAAGGGAAAAAGTGGCCCTCTGGTGAATTGGGTAGAGGTCCTGGTCACAAAGGACAGGGAAAAGGCTGAGGTACTTAATGTCTTCTTTGCCTCAATCTTTACCACTAAGACTGGCCTTCAGGAACCCCAGACCCCTGCCACCGGGGGGAAAATCTGGAGCAAGGAAGACTTACCCTCGGCGGAGGAGGTCTTGGACGAGACAATCTCCAGAGATCCCTGGCAGCCTCAACTGTTCTGTGAATCTGTAAAAGGTAAGAAAAACGTCAGTCTTCAGTGTTTGGAGAAGAGCTTAAAAACATAAAATGCTGAACCTACAAATGTCTCATAGATCAAAGCTTGTCAGTATTTATTGATTTGTTTTACTAGATCTCATGCCCACCATGCCTCACACCATTCTAGCCTAGCTCTTTCAACTTTCATAACAGTTAGCACAAGATGTGAAGACATTTGTCTTAATAGACCTTGAAAGATTTTAGGGATAATACAGTCATCCTTGACCTCTATCAAGAATCGGTTGCTAGTAGTCTCTTCCTGACTATGCAGGATAATAACTTGGAAAACAGCACAACATAACCCTTTTATAAAAAGGAGTATCACAGTAGAGAGAAACAATTTCACATTCTCTGTTTATTTTACACTGAACTGAAGTTTTCAAAAGATGAAAAGGTCTATTATCAAAAAATTGCAGCTATTTCCCATCATAATTAAAGTCAAGAATGCAGACGTCTGACCCATAACTTCCTTGCTTACGGGAGGCACCTGAATGACCCCATATGCAGCCACAAAATAAAGGATCCGAAAATGAGAGATAGGAGTAAGTCCCCCTGTGAAATGAAGCCTTTCCAGTAGATTCAAAAGGCAAGCTGCCTTGAGGCAGGTTCAGTCTGGTGACAGAGCTATCTTTCAGGATTTACTTGTGCTCATTCAGTACATGACACTTGTCTCGCTGGTAGAATAGGAAATAAATTCTCTATCAAGCTTTTGGGACCTTGGCTTTTCTAGAAATGGAAGCCTTTAAAAAGGAAGTGAATTTTAGCTGTTTAGTGTAGTTAAAGAATTTATAGCATTTAGATCCTGATGTCCTAGTCAAATTCCAATTTAGCCAATTAATTTCTGCCCCTAGCACTCTCCAGTTCTACCGATAAATTTATTTTCCACTTTCGAATCTTAATTATGATGTAATAATGTTACTATATAATCTTGTCACTGTTTGGTTTTAACACAGGAGGATTCAGCTTCAGAGCTGGAAATTAAAAGCCATTCTGTGCAGTGAATGTATCAGCTTAGAATTGCTGCGGGGCCAAAATATACTCCACACTTGTGAGTTTCAACTGGTTTTCCACGAGGGATCACACAGGTCTTCATGTGCAAATGGCCAGATGCACCTTTTCAGACAGTTTGTCTAGCCTTAAACATTTAATGTTCCCCTTTTCCATTTACATGAACAGACACAGAGACAGGCACACACAGAAATGTTACTTCTCTTTAAGGCTGCCTGAAACACTACTCTCGATCTTCCCTGCTGATTTTTTTTCAGTTTACATTGTCGAAGTTGAGTATGTCTGATGACTCACTGTGAAAAATAAACACAAAAGAAGTATTTTTTTTCCCCCTCCATAGTTTGTGAAGGGAAATAAAGATGTACTTTCTTAGGAATGGTCAACATGCAGGTTTATTGCTTGTTCAGTGAAGATAGTCTTTTCATGTTCACAAAGCAAAACATGAAAATGCATAAGAGATGAAGGCAAAAGCATTCTCTTCAACTTTTTATAAAAAAATTAATTTATTCATTTTTACTCCATTTCCACTCAGAAACAATTTCCTTAGAGGAGATTTTCTGTGTCATTTTTAGGTTAACTGTTCTGATTTATTAAATTATTTCACAAAAAGCTTATAGGTTTGATCATTTCACCTGCAATACCTAGCTTGTAAAATTGTCATTTGAAGCTTTATTTTTAGCTAGAAGCAGCTATAAATGTCGCTCAAAGAATGCCCACTCAAAACAGTGGCCTAGGTTACCAAGGTGTATGATTGCTTTCCGGATCACACCACAAATCACTAAAACTGAAGAATGTCAGCATGCCTCAGATTATCTTTGTATTAGTAAAATTCCTGGGTCAGCTTTACTTCCTGCACTGAGCATCTGTCTGGGCATGCAAATGTTGATACTGCCAAGCAGGTGACCACCTATGGTGTAGCTGGGTTCTCAAACAGCATAGCAGGGTGCTTTCCAGCTAAACCTGAGGAGATACTTCAGTGGTGCATTTAGACAAAATACAGCAGTAATTACCTTCACAATTACTCTACAGCAACATAATTTGTTTGGCAAAATGCCTTTCCTCCCCATGTCGTTTTTAGCAGAGTGAATCCAGACTGACTCTGCTGTAATCAGTGACTCTGCTCCTCAGTTCATCTGGTTTACTACTTGCTATTGTTGGAAAAATGTCCAAGCTGGATCCCAGTTCCTTGATAATTTTAAAGAACTTCACTTTAGACAGCTCTCAGGGTTGAATTCTAATTGTCTTTAACCATAGATTTTAGATTTCAGAGTCCATTTCATTCACCATCTTGCCTAACTGCCTTATTTCTATTGTTAAGATGATTTTAGGTTAATCTTAGGCAGATCCTGCTGTCATTATTTTCCCTTGAAAATTATTGAACAATTGGCTGGATTTTTTTTTCCAAAATATAATTACATTACTATGAAATTAAAATTTTCCACGGGAATCTGGCTAATAAATTTATATCTAGAAATTTGTCTGAAGAAATGCAGACTTCAATGGTATTTTAATACTTTAAATTTGTATTTGTCAAACAATTTAATTTTGAATTAGTCTGAATTTGATGTTTATCTATGCAAACTGTTGTGTGGCATCATTTTTCTTTCCCTTCTACAGACAGCTTTTCCTGGACTACATCCTCCATGCAACAATGTGGTTTCCTCTCTGGTTTAAGAGTTTGTTTATGGTGGTTAGAGGGTATCAATGAATCTGTAACACTAAATTCTATTTCCTAGGAAACACCATGACAGCTCAGAATGATCTTTAGCTGACTTGAAATTAAACTTTCCAACATTTGCAAATACATCTTTTTTTGTTTGAGAAAATGTTCAATAATGTAGAAAATAAATGTTTTAGCAGTCATTATTTCTTTTGGCAAAAGCTATAAATTGCAACTGATTTGACTTTTGGACGCGTTTACACATAAACCACACAGACACAACAGGGAATTCTCCTAAGCTACACAAAGGAATGTACATTCCTCCTTGTTCCCCAGGCTAATCATCTTTTCCTTGTTGTTTCAACATGGTTAATTAACATATCAGTCTCCTTTTCTAATAGATTTGAC
Source organism: Cariama cristata (assembly GCF_000690535.1). NCBI lineage: Eukaryota > Metazoa > Chordata > Aves > Cariamiformes > Cariamidae > Cariama > Cariama cristata. Next base: position 19,362 of record NW_009614561.1, on the reverse strand, counting down.
TGCCAGAAATGGTGATTTTTGGACAACATAGTTTTATAACAAAATAGAGGAGTTAAGTTTACCGTGTACATGCTAAGTCTGAATTCTTCAATGACTGGTAGGTCAGTGAGTCAGCCTTCATGAATGTGTATGACCAGAAAAAGAAATTCAGCAAATTTTAAGTCATTGGAAAGTTGGTATCAACAGACATGAATGTACTGATTACAAAGACAGATGCACCAGTCTCCTGAAATATGATCGGTTCTGTGTGTTGAACACAGGAAAAAAGAGAGGCTTTATACCTGCTATAACAATAATTAATCTACCAAAGTACATGCTAAAGGATAAAAAATAATCTTAATAGGAAAGTAGGATTCCTCTTTTGAAGAACAAAAAGAACTATTGCCCTTAGCAATTGTGACGGACTTCAGAGCCAATTTGCTTTAGAGTTTTCCTGTGATTAATTCACATGTATCACAGGGACCTGTGATTTCCCATCAAATTTGCTTACTATAGAGGAAAGACCTACCACATTTGTCTCAAAAACATTAATGAATGCTGAATAGGATTATTCTACTATTAATAAAGAATATCCAAATGAGATTTTGGATTAGAAACTGTTACTTGCCTAATGTATGTTCATGTTTTCTCTCCTTGTGCAGATCATTTTAGTGCTAAATATTAGGGGAGGAGGGAGAGTTACAGCATAAAATATAGTTGCCTAAGTTGAAAGTAATGCTCTTTAGGTACCCTTTACAATGACTGGAGAAAAAGACAATTTAAATACTCTCAATTGTGTTTTGGACAGTACTGACTGTACATATATGTATGTCTGCCTTGGTATATATACCATATATATATATATATTTACACACACACATATAAAGTGTATTATTGTACATATAGGTTGTGTACACACAGGCACATGTATCTATCCATATATATGCGTATATACACACATATATGGACTTGGACAATACCTACTATATGTAGGGTGTAAGGAGATTAAATGGCTTGGTCACCTGATGTTAAAAGTCCTAGGTAGTTTCATTGTCCTCACCGAGACAAAGATGGACATTTTTAGGATAACATCTAGGAGCAAGTCTTTGATTTATACCTGGCACTGCTTTGACTCCAGACACAAGGCTTTGGAAGTTCCAGTTTTCCTCATATCTTGTACCAGCAGAGGTCAATGTGAAATATGGAATATTCTTAAGCGTTTGGCTATGGTGAAATCACAGAGAAATGTGGATCAAGCTCAAGTCACCAACCAGTCCATCTGCTGGCAGGATAGCCAGCATCTGGGTCATTCCTTACCAGTATTTGTCTACCTAGTTCTCAAAGAACTTCAGCAATGAAACTCCTCAAATCCTTCAGCAGTCTATTCCTGTCCTTCACTACCCTCATTGCAGCAATGTTTCCTACTATCTGGCTTTGTCATTTAATTTTCAGTTTAAATCCATTATTTCTTGTTCTATTCACAAGGGTTGTTGAAAACAGATGTTGCCTTCTTTGTAGTAGCCCTTTACACACTTGAGAAAAAAAAAATCATCATTTCTATTCTTCGTTCTTAGCATCTTTCAAATAAATTACCCAAGTACTTTCTCAAAGGATCATATTTTTTGATATCAGAACATTCTTCCCGATCAAAAGAAGCAAAATTAAAAGGTAAGATCTTTGTCTGGGTTTCTTGTAGATAAATTTCTTTTTTTGTAAGAACAATAACTTCTTGATTCAGCTTGTGCTGTCCTCTAAATCTAGATCATTTTCAGAAATGATCCCTAACTGTTTGTTCCCATGTACTTTATTGTGCAACTTATTTTTGTTGCACACTTCCTTACTGATTTTCAGCCTATATTTTCAGCCTATTTCCTGAATTTATCAAGAATTGCCCCTTTGCCTTCTAATCTTGTCCTCCAATACACTTACAGTCCCAGTCTGATGTTGTCTTGAAATTTAGCAAGACTATTTTCTGTTACATCATGCACTTCATTAAAGAAAGTATTAGATAGAAGTGGATGCAGTTTTATTCTGCAGAGCTGCATCTGATAACCTGTTTTTATTTTCATAGAAAATTGATAGGTAAGTACCCCTTGCATATGATTGTCTAACTTGTGTTGCACAAAGTTCAAAAGCTTTTTCAAAGGTGTTTTCTTCCTAGCTTGTTGAGATGGTATCAAAGCCTTACTGATGGCAGCAAACCCCAAGAAATCTCCTGCTCTTTTCCCATCAGCAAATTATTCTGACAAAGAAGACAATTATATTATTTGATATGATTATTCATGACAAATCCATCCTAGATGTTATTTATCTCTTTGTTATTTTCCAGGCTTACAAATAGTTCAGTTATTTGCTTCAGATTTTTGCTGGGAAATGAATTAAAATGTGCCTCATCTGTAATTCCCAGGCTCCTTTGCTTTCCTCTCTAAAGGAAACTCTTTCCTTTTTTGGTCGGAGTTGTTTTTTTGTTGTTGGGTTTGTGGTTTTTTTTCTTCATTCTTCCTCCAGCAGTTCTCATACCCCAGTGGTTCTGCAATGGGGAGCAGGGCAGCCTGGGCGGCAGCCAGGGGCAGCCCTAAGTCCTTTCTCCTGGGGGGAAGGGATTGCGCTCAGAGATCTGACAAACCCCTAACTATCCAAATAATCTCTAAATTTTGTCTTCGCTGTTGTACTTGAAGATCTTGCTCGTTTTCCTCTGCTATCAGCTGCACTAACCCTCTGGTCATAAATTGACTTTTTAGGGAAGATTGTCTCAAAAAAGACTGTGACATTTTGTTCTACTTCATATCACCAGCAATTGGCTTCCTTGTTTCATAGAGAGAGTAGGCCAACACTGCCTTCAGACTTCTTACTTCTCACTGTTAATGCACATCTAAAGCAGTCCTTGTTATTCCTGATGTAGCTTGCTAAATGCATCTATTTTTGAATTTGGCCTTTCTGATTTTGTCTCTACCATCTTGAAATATTCCTTTACAATCCTCTCAACAATGTGACCTAATTTCTACTGTTTGCTCCCATCTTGTGTGGAGGTCACAGAAGAACTTACAGCTGAAACAAGCTGAACTCCTGTTGTGTTTCTGTCTTTCTTGGTGCTGTGACCTGTTGTGCTTATGTGACTAGTATGCTTTTTTAAGTACCATCCTCCCTTAACATTTTTTTTTCTTTTAGAATTCAATCTCTTTTCAGATGAAAAGCTCTGCACAGCAATTACTTAATAAGTAATTATAAAGATAATTGCTTACCCAAAAGGACCGTTACCTACGCATGCTGTTCACAGCATTTTTAACTCATTAATTTTGACAGTTGTAATTGCTAAGAGCAGAAATTTTGAGAATGTGCAAAAATTGGAGATGAGTTCCAGAGAAAGAGGCAGGCTGTCTTACAGACCATCATAGGTGCTGTTATGTGCCAGACTGTGATCAGTTACTTTCACCATCAGCCTCAATGAAATCTCGACAACACCAGAAACCTCTTCACTGATGGACCTGTCAGTCAGGGGACAGAAAAGGTGGGGCCCATTGGTTGACAGACAGGGCTCTTAGCCAATCAGATGCCTCAGCTGAGAGAAGTTTCTAGACCACTGACCTTATATGGCCACAGATCAGATTTGATCTAGGATATAAATTGAGCCTTGTTGAGGGGCTATGTTGAATTGGTTCTCCTTGGAGTGGTGAGTCAGCTGTTGGGGGCTTTCCGTTAGGCTGGGATGCTACCTAAAGAAACTCCTTGAGGTTGAGAGCCTTCATCTTCTAGGTGAGTGATTGTGCATTTTGGATTATCATTCCAAAGTTTGGGGATCCCCTGAGCCGTGCAGTATTTGAATTCCATGTGGTATCCTGAACCTGTAGTTTAATGTTTGTTGGAGTCTAAAGTTACTCTGGTTAAAAGCACATTTTCTTTTTTATCCTGAGTTTCAACTTTGGTTAGATGAATAAATTCTCTATTTGAGTTTGCCATCTGCCTGGTTTGATTACATATATCTAATCCTTTAGACATAAACTATTGACCAAGTCTGGGACTAGGATTGGGTCCAGCTGCACCTAGACTCTTCTCTGAGGAGTCTAGAAAGCAAGGCAGTCCTCTCTAGACCTCATGACTTGATTGAAGGGTCTCCCCAACAGTTTTGTCTAACCTTTTCCCTTATGCAGCAAATACTGATGTGCCTGTGTGACAATGTGAGCCTGCAATATCTTTAAGATAAGGCTTTTATTTCTTCACTCGTACCAAATAGGATGCATACTTGTAAATTACCCTTAGGTAGGACGACTTGTAAAGAATAACTTCCTTGAACAAGTGGAGGACAGTTTACTCCCAAAATGATAACTTGCTTTCTCTTATTTTTGGGGTTATGTGGACCAGACATAAGGGAGCTTTTTTTTTTTTTCCCTTTTTGATGAATTTCATTTTAAGAGCACACTCCAAAAACAGCACACAGTTTGGACCAAAAGGGGAACATATGAAAGCTATTCACAAAGCAACTGTATTTCTGTTCTTTAATCAGGTGGGATTTTGATTGGTGGAGAGACCACATCTTATTATTATTATTTTCTTCCTTTCCCTTTCTAAAAACAATCTTGAAAATCTGTTTATCATAAATGTAAGCACTTGATGCAGTCTGAAGTACTCTGATCACATTATAATCTCCAGAAAATAATGAAATAAACATGTCTATTTTAGTTTGTGGACTTAAAAAAAGAAGAAACCAAAGAATGAAAAATATGATGTGTCCCATGAGACAAATATCAAAGGATGACTAAAAGAGACGGGAAAGTTAGACTTCCTATCACCTACAAATGTTAGCTCCTCTTAATTGTGGAATAGACAATGAAATGCCCTTTACATCCACACTGGAAAATTTGTGCTCAAAGGCAGTATAGTCACCAATTATTCTCTAGGATGTGCATGTCCATTCTTTCCATATAATGAGGACCAGATTTCCTAGGCCTACCTAAGAAAAACTAAATACATATTTAGAATTCTTTGGTTAGAAACATGTTTAGTTCTAAATAGGATCAGATACTAGCATATTTGAAAGGTATCTTTGCAGACTATGTTTAATGAAATCCTACATCACTTTTGGACCTGAAACATATCTGTGCATCTACAAGCCTAAATTATTTAATTGTTGTATCTTACAGGAGTTGCAATGAAACACACAAATACAGCTCAGAGCACACATTAAGATTGTAACATGTTGAGTTAATTGTGCTCACCTGCAGCACAAAGTCAAAGATTAACTGGCAACACATTGGTAAATGAAATTAAGCCAGAGGAAATTGTATTTTGCTGATCTGAACAGAAATCTAAGTCACCTTTTGGCTCATCAAGTACACAGGGTACCTTTAGTATCCTGGCTTGAGTCCCTACTGCAGCATCCATATGTTCTCTCATACTTTCAGCAACCTCCACTCCATACCTTCCTCTGCTTGATATGTGTAGCCGTCCCTTTTCAGATGCAAAACACTTTGAAACAGAGAAATCTCTATAAAAACAGTTGATCATGTGAAGTAAACTGCACTTTTGGGACTGAATTAAGATTGTCTTGGGCTAAGACTTTCTGTATTTTGGGCTGCTTCTATCTTCACTTTTTATTTACCTAGTTACCTTCTTTATGACATTTATTTACCACTGTGGAAGGAAAGCGTGGATCCTCATGCTGGTTGTGTATGACTCATGAGGGTGATCAACTTACTGGGCGATGTGTCCTTTCAGTTCCCTCATTCTGAAATGCAGAATGAGAAATCCTTAGAGTTCAGAGTCTTTACGTGTGCAAGAGAAAAGATCCATCTGTCTCCACTAAAATAATATCCCTAGGATCATCAATATGATCAGCGTGTCACTACTGTAGTGAATTGCCACACCATAGGGTTCAGATGATAGGAAGGATCCAGTCATCAGTTACGGCTGTCATACAGATCTTCATCTATGGCTTCTACTAAAGTTTAGTTGGTTTAGGGCTAAACTGACTTTTGAAAAGGTCAAGCTTTTCTCCTGGTGAAATTAGTACTCGTGCTTGTACATAATACATGACTGCAAGCACAAATACTAACTGCAACATACAGCCATGTGACTTGTTTTCAGAGAACTATGGCAATGACACAGTCAACCAGCACCTGCTTCTTTCCGTGTGGAAATCAGTGCTACAGGGCAATTTAGGCAATATGTCCCCATATGATCCCATAAATTTTTAGGCATCAGTCATTTCACTTTGTAGTACGTCTCCAGTAATTTTCTGTGCACTTTAATTTTGCAAGCCCTTAAAGTAAAATTTGAGAATAATATTATTCTTTATGTGTTTATATGTTTTTCCTGTAAGAGATAGAAATTCTTGAGATTAATTCTGAAAACAGAATAAACATTATGAGGGATTTCAGAAAATATATCCTTTCTAATGGAAAATTCATTCACCTTTAAATGATTATTTTTATTAAATTGTCACTTTGGGACCATTTAAATAATAATTTCCTTCATTAAACTAGAAAAAGCTTAACACATTTCTTACTGAAAGCCTAAAAGTAATCATGCAAAAAATAAAACTATGGATAGTTTTCCTGTTCGTTCATTTATTTCTTGTTCATATACATAGTCATATTATAAGTTAACACTTGCTGGGGATACAATTACAAATGTATCCCCAACATATATAAACTGCACATGTAAATTTTACAGGTGTGATTGGGGACAAAATCATCATAGGAAATAGAGATCTGAAAAATTAGTAATTAATGATCCATGATACAAATTGACATAGCTGCACTGAAATCAAAGAACATATGTAAGTTAGAGGACCAGGTTCATCTATTGCAAAGTAATAAATGGTTATAGTACTTGGTAAAAGGATTCTCTCGTTTCTTGAGGAAAACTAAGCACAGATTCATCAACACATGAAGATAAGTTCTGCTAGGTTTCTCTTGTTGATTGAATGCAGTTAATGACTATGGAACAAAAGTTCTAGACCATATATTTATTTGTAGTAATGTTCAGGATGCCCCTGAAACAACTAATTACAAAAATGTGAGAAGTACCTCTACTGTGAGGTAGCTCTCTCTAATGTGAGAATTCTTCTACTCTAGGAATTCCAAGGAAAGGTAAAGTTTTGATTTATGAGGCCTACCATTTCTAGTCTTGGAGCTACATAAAACCTGTGAAGTTTCAGTGAGACAGCAGAGTGCCCCTCGTAATCGGTCCCACAGGGGGAGGAGGAGGAAGTAACAATCACATTAGTAAAATGCTTGCTCATTTAATTTAACTCCTTAAGATGACTACTTTATGAAGATCACACATATGATACTATTTCAGAGTCACATATCTCATATGAAGACCCCAGGTGTTCACATAAGAACATGCTTCATGTCTTAAAAAACATTTCAGCTGTCTGATAAGCACAATACAATTACACTCAGTGGTTCTTGCAAAGTCTATAGGAAAAGATTTCCAGGAGCAAGGCACACTACAATTGCTTGTGCTTTTTTTGGAGTCAGAGATTAGTACTCCCGGCCTCTCCTTTATAATGAGAGATTCATTCCACCTGTAGCTGCAGACTTGGTTGTCACAAAATGTGGAGCTAGAACAGTAAATTTCTTAGTTTTCACTCCAAGATAAGAAAGCTAACCAAATGTCCTTTCCTCCTCAACCAACTATTTGCCTCCTTCTTTAAAAACATCTAAAAGGTATTTAGGAGTCTTTATACACTGTGATGGTAAAATACGAAATGAACATTAAGTCTAAAAGTACTTAATAATGAATTTAGAATTCAATCAGATTTTGTATGTCAGCAATCAAATGATTTGCTAAAGGACAGCTCATTGAATTGATGTTTAAGGCTTATCTCAGGACAAACTAAGTTTCACAATACAATTAAACGAGCAGAAATGCATAATCACAATCTTATTAATATGTTAACCTTGTAAAAAATATTTTAGCATTGCAGGCATGTAACAAGATAGCTAAGGCACGTTAATTAGATTTCAAGTGAGTTGCTAACAATGCTAATTTATATTTTATAAGATTATTAATTAAAAACCAACATGTTATAGCTTCAGTGTGCTATCTTACTGTATTTTATACCAGCTCTGACTTACAAGTAAATTAAACAAAGAAATGATAAAGGACTAAAAAAGTGCAACTAACCATTTATTGCTAATATAGTAAAAATTATGTTGCAAATGGTTTGTCTTTTATATACTTATTACATCTCATGAAAGGCTTGCTTTAGCAATCAGTTAGTGCAACGTACGAATTTTCTATGCAAACTTAAATATAGAGTTGACAACACAAATATGTATATTAAGGCACTTTTTATGTTATTTCATTCATAAAAGAAAATGAAGTTATCAAAGGCAAGAGTTATAGAAAATCAAGAAATAATGCACTGACAGGTATTTTTCCATTAGACCCATGATACAAGTCACCAAATAAACAACTATTTTTAATCTGTCTTCTTAATCAACCGATCAATACTGTGGCTGGGCTTAGCCCAGCAGCAGTAAAGTTTGTGCAGGTATTTCCATTTATCACTGTAGCATGGAAAAGCCTCATTTATGGCCAGATGCTATACTTCCTTACTGGATGGTATACTTACTGTTATTTTACCACACTCTTAGGTGGTAAAGACACAAGAAAGTAAGGAAGCCTTTACTGAAATAAAGAGCATTGATTCGCTTTAGGAAAGCTACAGTAGCACAGCTGCATCCTTCAGAATGTCCACTTTGCTCCGTGAAACTAAAACCCCTTTGATTTAGGTCAAGCAGGATCCTAATTCTGGAGAACAGCATGAACCTAAAGAAGAGACTCAGCCCTATGCTCATCTGTATCTGATTAAAGACACCGGCTGTTTCTTCTGCTTATATACTCCGAACTCCAAACCAACTGACCTACTCAGCTGCTCATTTATTTTCCAGCTCAGCATTCAGGGTGTGTAAATCCAGGTGGCCAGTGCCTCTCTGACTGCCCTGGCTCCTGACAGGGCCATCCTGCTTCCTTAGAAGATGTCAAAGCTTTTTACGATTGCTTTGATCTGAGACTTCCCCAACAGAGGTTCCTTCTTGACAAGACTTTCTGGATGGCACTGCAAATTTAAAAGGTGAGACAGTGCAGCCTGTTTTCTAAATGTTGACCTTTTTTTGACTTGTGTTGCAAACCACAGCCCACACAGCTCTGTGCTGGTCTGTGGACTATGATTTAACATGCTTTGCTATAGCAAGCCTGATTTCTTGTAGCATTTTTGTTCCCTGCTATGACCTCAATGTCAGGAGGTTGTTTACGTTCTATAGCTTCGGACTGAAATAGTAAGTTATTGAACTGATCCATTTTTCCTTTCAGGCTACCATTTCACTCCTGTTTGGCAGTCAGTCTGAGCCACAGAACCTGATTTGTCTTATTTAGTGTTTGAGATCTGGCACAGCTTTTGCACATTTTAGCGCTATAAGTAGTTCCTATTATCTCATGCCTCTTCATAGTTCAGTTTCCCGCAAGTGGGCAGAAAGACAGAAACAAAATACACCATCCTCACCATGCCCAGCCCCACGAAGGAACTCAGAGCACTTTATGTACCTTAAAACATTCCCCTTCCAACTGTTCCAGATGAATGGACTGCTACCATCCAAATCAACCATAGCCATCTGTTCCTCTTCCTTTCTCTGTCTCACTTTTTTTTTTTCCCCAGCTTGCACATTAGCTTTTTTTATTAACACCCAAAGGCAGTTACTGACTTCCCTCCCTTTTCTGTTAAATTTCTCATACGTTTCATTTTTTCTCATGGCTTCTGTGCTTGCCAGCAGTAAGCCTTCACAGCCCCCTCCCTTTGTTCCCCTTGCTCCCGATGAAAAGCTGGCATTAAATGTAGCCTCTTCCTTGTTGACCTGTCTTTATTGCTTGGTAAAGAGTCAATATCAAGCTCCACGCACCCCAAAAGCTCACGAAATATTCTATATACCTGGCAGTGCTACTGGCTCTCACACAGATGGCAATGCAGGGAACACTCGGTGCACAGGAGAGTGAGGGCTCCCCTTTGTTGATGCAGAAGAATTGTTTTCCCCACTGCTGCTGGATTGTGTGTAGGGCTTTGATTCGTTCAGCTAATTGTTTGTCTTGCTCTAGAAAAATACCTGTATTGAAAGCCTTAAACATTTTTTACATTTACTGATTATAAAGTAATACAGCTATAACGTATTATAATAATGAAATAAAACCTGAGTGTCTTGGAGCCCTTTTATCCAAGCTATATATTTTTACACGCAGTACAGGCAACTGTGAGCACAACATGCATAATTATGCATTCAGTTTGAAATGTCCCAGTATTTACTGTCACTCCTGTGCAAAATTATTCAGCGGTAAATCCAATACGAGTTTGCAAGTAGCATGCACAATTATTTTATTTATTTGTATTTCTCTACACAGAAAAGTTATCCCAAAGTTTGTTCACAAAAATGATAGTGAATCATGCCTTGGCAATTCATTTTATTTCATACAGACAGACCATGCAGAAACATTAAAAGCTCAGCAAGCCACTACACATAACAAAAATTGTCAAAAGAGGTCATTTTACCAACAACTAGAAACATAGCTTCTGTTTTTCCCCTTAAGGAGCCTCGGATCATTTGTGGCTTTCAGGAGGTCATCAGGTCTGTAGACAGAGAAAACTGAAAAGTCCAAAACTTCTGCTGAAAGTAACTTGCCCACAGAACCTTGGTTTTGTACATGACAGGAGTCCGGTTCAAACACCTCCACTGAATGCTGCAGTACCAGTAAGAAAAACCACCTTTTACACAGGTTGATGTCCAAGGGATTCTTGCCTTTCCTGGCAGGCAAAACCAAGCACCCCAGTGCTGTTCTGCATCAACACCTTCTCTGTTCTCCAAGGTGCTCTGTTTGAGAGATACAGGACAATAAACTCCTTCCTCCTGAATGCCTACATCTTCTTTGGGCCCCATGTGGTTTCTGAAATCTGCTGATAGCGTGTATCATAGTGTGTGGCAAAGTTTACAGTGGAAGGAAACAACTGCTACCTACTTGCCTGGATGGGAAAAAATATTACACTTTTCCACTATCATCTAATAGCAGGTGACTATTCATAGTCAAAGCTAGGCTGTTACCTTTTGCAATTAATCATAGGGATTTTTCTCAAGTAAAATCCTCTAAGAAATCCATCATCATCTGCCCTTGTTTCCTCCAGCCCACTATCACTTTTCTGGGTTTGTGTCCCACTAAACTTCAGCCAGCTCCAACTTTAAGTGGAACAATAGGATGAGCTACTTATGCTCTTGTTTTCTTACCTGTGCAACCCTGAAAACACAGATTATATTTGCCCTTATATATTGCTTCTGCTTTTAAGAAGTACATTTCCTCTTACAGTAGTATATAGAAACACAGAGTACCAGATGGATGTCCAGCAAGGGCAAATAGCTGTTGAAAAGGCCAGTCAGTACCACTCACTTACCTCTGACTTATTTTTGCCAATAGAAAATAAGCAGCCTGAGGTCATAAAGTTGCACTCATAAAATTTGAAGTTTCTTCTAAAATGGAGAGGTTTTGTTTGTTCCTTTAGAACTTGCTTTCAAATCATGAAGTTTGTTGGTTTCTGTTGTATAAATTACCGAACACAAATATTTTATGTCATGCAGGAGTGCAGTAATTTTCCTCCCAAGCCAAATAAGTGGGAACAATGGAAGGGTATTGGTATAATATTGCCACATGCAATAAAATACAGTGCTCTGAAAACCGAAGTGCAAGAGGATTTATAAATATTAAGTATGTTGAATTTCAAGGTCTTGCCGCTCTTCTGATAGTGTAATGTTTTAAATTTTATTTGAACAGTTCCAAATGCTGATGTCCCAATGTTCATGCATTCGGAGAGCTACATTTGGTTTTGCTTAGCCTGGAATTTGATGCCAGATCCTTGCTTTGGGCTCAAAGGTGGTACTGTGATAGGTTACAGACAGCATTTCTGTAGATGAAATTGAGGAGAAATAGCAGTAAAAGGGGAACATTAGCATGGAGCCCAGTATAACCCTTTGGCATCTTGAACCACCAACCACATATAGAAAAAGACTGGCTTTTAATAGTTATCTTTTTTTTTTTTTTTTTTTTCCCGCTACCAGCTTGGGAAAAAAATAACCTGAAATCTTATGTTTGAAACACCGAAAAAAATAAACAGCAACAACAAAACTCAGAATAGTTCGACCTAATTTATAACTTGTAAGTATTGGTTTCACTGAAGTTTTATTATTAGTATGCAAGCCAGGTTCTCTTCTCATTTTTACCCTGATGCTTTTACTTTCATAAATCATATATCAAGTTGATAAAGTCAGCACAGCCCTAGGAAAATTCAACAGGTTGTCAGCTATTTCTTATTCAATAATTTATGAGAACAAGATGTCTCCATTACATAAATAATTCCTTTGCATTTCATTCAATTATGCTGTTATTTTGGATGTTTATTATTGAGAGAAAGCATGGCTTTCAAAGGGCAAAGTGGATGTTCTGGGTTGAAATAATTGTTGAGCTCCAGAAATTAGTGACCTGTTATGAATAATCATCCATAACACGGAATGTCCACATGCAGAAAAATATCTTGCTTGAAGAATAAGCAAGCTATAGTGTGAACACAAAAGCTTAGACCAAACAGAATAGGTCAGAAATTTTTCAAATACATACCTCCCTCCCTAGAAAAGTAGGATTTAAAGAAACCCAAACTTGCTGTTTACATTAATTGCTGCAGTGACAGTGGGGTTACTGAGGCTTTAATATATAACTAAAAATAGCCAATTAATAAAACTCAATCTTTTCATCATCAGCTGCATAGGTAATCAGAGGAGACTGGAACCTCTGAAGCTGCTGAAACCTTTGCCCCTTTTCAGAGCTCTCTTTGCTTCAGTCTCCTTTGGAAGGGGCAGCTCATACTTTGGCAACTGTGGGATCCGTCAGTAAATCTTACTGAAATCTTTCTTCATGATTCTGTGTTGATGACAACATGCAGGCATCAAAGATTGTATGTCATATACAACTGCAAATCTCATATAAGCATGTTACAACATGTAACAATTTGTGAGAACACGTAACATGCTTTGGTAGATGATTTATTTTGACTAATAACCTAAATACTGTTAAGACTTCAGGTGGTTTTGTGCATCATTCACAGCAGCCTGCAGTGGGAATTTCACCGGTTAGCCCAAAGCTTTCAGAGATGGGCATACAGTGACTCAGGCTAAGCACAAAAGGGCTGAGTTGAGGAAAGTTAGAAAATCCTTTACAAGGGAATGGCCATTTTGTCTGTAATCCAACATATAACCCCTAAATTCCCTCACCTTGTATTGTCTTAATAATGATTAATCTGTACCATTCTTGCTTCTACTATACCGATCCCTTAACCTTCTGTTGAGTTAGCATGCAAATACAGGAAAAACGCACACAAAATCTACTGTGATCCGCCCCCCCCCCAGTGATCCTTACCAACTGAAAAACAAGTTTCACCACTCTTTCTTGATTTTGTTTTTCAATATGAGGTCCTCTGAGTTTGACTCCTTTGTGCTGGTGGGGTCTACCTGCTGCCATTTCCCAGGTACTGACTCCCATTTTATATTGCTTTTGTTTAGGCTTGTGTTTTAAAGGAGGCTTCATATGTTCCCTTCAATTCTGTGTTCAGTTTCTCAGTTGATCATGCAGCAATGGCTTTGACATTTTTGTGTCTTCTTCTCCATGTGTGTGACTGTCCCACCATGGTTTTGCTACTGTGAATCTGGATTCAGTTTTCCAGGATATCTGTATTATCCAAGTTATCCTGCCATTTAATATGCAATAGGGAATACAAAAACTATGGGTGAAATTTGTCTGGGATCCATATATATTATTGATAGCAAATCTATTGTATGCACCCTGACAGCAAGAGGTTTTTAAAGTGTTTAATCTGGCCAAAAGTTTCATTCTGGTTTGCTTCTAAATTCGTCCTTATGCATGACCAAAAGATGTGCAAGCTCTGCTGATGCCATCTGTCAGCTACTTGATGAATAAGCATCTTTCAAAAGTTTACTGTCAATATACAAAATGAGTTGATAGCTTGCAATAGTGTGCTGCCAGTTTTACTTGATTCTTCTTGCAGTTTCCTATATGCATCCTTGATTTGCTTTTTTGTCATCATGGCTTTGTGGGTATCTGTTTCCCAATTTAACCACCTTAGTCAATGGCACGTTCTCCCCTGTGTGCTCTTTAAAATGTATTCCTCAGCACATAGCAGCCCATACCTCATGGATTTTTGTTGCATCTGCTAAGTCTGTCGGGTTTCCAGATAACTACAAATGTACCTGCATGCCAGAACTAGGATCCCATGTTGAGATCCCATTAATAGGGCATAGCTACCGAGCTGTCACATAATTCTGTTTCATATCACAGGTAACATGAGAAGCATACAAAAATTTGCATGTAATGGCCAAAGATAGACATTGTAAAGGTACATTTTATGTTCTTTTAACAGTAAAATTTTGTGTAGTAAATGTAGTTGATGAAGCTGAAAGATTATTCGTCACATCTTTAAGATGATGTATAGAGCAGGTGAGGTGTACATCATCCTACCCTCCAATGACAATATTGACTAATTCTACACCATAGAGATCTACATTTGGTCACATAAATGTCATTTATGATTAGATTACATTAGGGATTGGATTCAAACTACAGATTAGATGGCAGTAGCCAGACTGCAGTTCTACTGACGTTTAATGGTTTCAGCCATGTACTGAGGACAATATTAGAAATCCAGTTTTGTTTACTCTGCAACTGCTAACTACAAATAGTCCATCAGCTGTACTTTATTTGTTCCTCAGATCGCTAGTGTATAGCTGATGGAGTTGTGCAGCCAGTGACAAAATCTTATGTTTACTTAGGCTGCCAGACACCATGCATGCTGATGTGAGAGGTAACTGCCAAATCTGAATTGTTGCCTTTACTGATGTAGATAGTAATGAACTATAATTACCATTCAGTTTTCCATATGTCGCTAAAGAATTTGTATAATTAACTCCATATTTAAATATGATTCATGTCTCCAAATTTAAATGTCTCTGCTGGATCCAGGAGCTTTAGCATTCTTCATGATTTCAATTGCTTTGCTAATTTCTTCAAGGTAGGGGGCTATGTTAATTTTACAATACTTTGGATGATCTATTTCTTTGTAATTTATTTATTTATAGTTTTTTGCTGATCATCTGAGGGTGTACTAAAACCAAACTCAATCTGAAAAAAAAGGTTGACTTTAAAAAATGTTCAATTGTCTCCAGTTTTAGTATTTCTAGATTTTAAAGGTCTTATATTTGATATCAATGAATTTGGGTAGCTGTTCCAAAAGAAATATTATTTTTAAATGTAAAAATGAAGATTTACAACAAAATACATTTTATGATATTTATTTGTAACAAAACTTTTAAATTGTCCCAGCTTGAAATTTCAGGTTTTGACTTTGTGAAAAATGTTCAGATTTTAGAAATTCTCACACAATAGACAAACTGGTTCCCATAATTTGACTACCAATTATCTCCATTCAGTCACTGCACTAGTTGTCTTTGCCAACTGAAATGAGGGTGCAGGGACCATGAGGTGTTCAGAAAGAGACCAAACTCTCCTGACAAACTGCTTAGCAAACCCTGATAAAACATGTTAGCTCATGTTCTTTAACCATGTGGTTACCATATGTGCTGACATCCCCAGATCGTATTTCCATTTTTTCCTGAGTCAGATGTTCTGAGTTGACAAAGGCACAGTTGTTGAGTTTTACCTTGATTTGGTTCCCCTCCGACATACGTGCATCATATCAATGATTCAAATATAAGATTAATGCAACTCCTCCAAAAGTGTACATACAACATGTGTTGCTTAACAGTGGCATTTTCTCTTTGCCTCTGTGATCATGCGCCAGGAGGAAGCATAGTTTGGCCGTATGTTTTCTAGATTACATGTAATCTATTGACACAACAAAAAATTACCAAAAGGACATCACTGTGACAGCTTAAAAGAACATATTTCTTTAGTAAGACTAGTGCACTCCTTGAACTTCATAATTACATGCACAATTGCAGAAAATAGATTGCATGAAGCTGGAAAGCTGTATAAATATTGCAACAGAGTATTTTGTGGGCTGGAAATATGCTTATAGGATGGATGAAGATGGCAGGACAGGTGAAGCAAATCCATTTCCAATATCCATGCATGCTGCCTTAGTGACAGGCTGAGACATATCAAATCCTTGAAAACCAAGCGTAAAGTTTACATTAATGGTGCCACTGGGTCCTGTTTTATTTTTTCACATAAGTGATGGGCAGTCCTATGACTTATGAGTACTAATAAACAACTCAATGTTTACCAATAGAGTAACAGATCAAAGATAAACACATGAACAATTCTAGTGGTTGCCTGAATGCTTCTTCACAACTTTCATAAAAGAAGAGTAATAACATTACCATAACAAAGATGTGTGATCCTAAAATAAATCCTTGCTTTCCAAATAACTTAGGAGTTAAAATAAATAATCAGCGAAGAACACTCTGCACAAATCCAGTCTGAATTAAACAGAAAAATACGCAGAGTTTATAATTTTTTCAAGCATTCCTATAGGTACAGTCACTCAAGTCATATTGAGAAGGCAGGCTCAGTAAATCTGTGAGGCATTATGTGAGTAGATTAGCAGTTCTGACAAACATGGAAATATTGTCGATGGTACACTGACAAGCACTATAACTGAATGGGGATCAGATTGAATTATTGTAGTGTAGAGTAAATTAAATTGTAGAGCTTGAAGGAGACTTACCCATGTGTGTATAAAGTACATTTAACAGGAGGATCTCTTACTGAGCTGTTATCTAGACACTTAGCAAGGTCCTGCTATAAACAAGATGGCAGCAGATGACTGGGTTTTATTTAAATTAAAAATCGCAAAGAGTGAAATTCAAATGGCTGAAGTTAGGGCCAACAATGTACCTCTGTGAAAGCAGAAGCAACTAGTAGAAAGTTTTTACAAACAATCCTTTTCCTTATTACCTATCATTCTGTGAACACCCTGTGCCACTTATAAGGATTAATATTGTTAGTCCCACACAGTATTCCAAATATTTATGATTAATGTGTTAACACTGCCTAAAACTGTTCAGTTAGACTCTGAGGGAATCATTATTGTCAGGTACATCTACCCTGAAATACAGGCACCTTTGCCATCAGAAAATGGTGAACATGTTATCATAGTTGTGATGGGTGACCATCTGTCTCTGCCTGCTGGAGCTCTTGCCCATCTCGGACCTTCCTGGGCAAATGACACCCATAATGGCCTTTATATTCTTATTGTTTAAGACTTGAAAATGGATCTATAACTTGTGTCTGCCAGGACAGTGAACCTAAAATGAGCATGAGCCACATCTTACAACATTTCTGCTGTTTGCAAACTGTATTTGCTATCATAGATAGACATTGCATCATTTTCTGGAGGTGATGGTAGCACTTGAGACATCAAATTACATTGATTTTCTTCTTATTTTGCTTTTTTGGTCTGTCAGAAATTCTTGATGATTCTGACATCAGTGTCCAGGAGTGCAACAGTTCTTATTTTCACTTTTAAACTGAAACTAAATGTGAAGGGTGCATGCCAACTGGGCACCAGTAGAGCTATTTTGTAATTCAACTGGATGGTGTATTAGACTCTGATTCTAAAGCCTTTATCAGTAGTCATTTTATGAACTTGCAATATTTTAAATTTGTACTTCATTGCAAACTGCTTAGATCCACTGAAATATTTTCAAAATTAAGTCTGTCACCTTAGGAAAAGTTAATGTTGCACATAAGCATGCATTAAGATATGTTATATTTTAACATCATGTAATGAAAATAAGAATCATTGTCCAGGACAATTTTTCACAGGCAAAATAAATTAATCTGTTCCCAATTTACTACCAAAATACGCTTTTTCTATTGACTGCAGTTTTGCATATGAAGTAAAAGTTTCCCTAATGTTCCTCTGAGGACACTCTAAAGTATCTCTGGCCCTTCTCTTGTATTTATTTTACCTCCATCTAAGTCTCATGTGCTCTTTTCCATATATTTTCCATTAAAACCTGAGGTGTTCCTATACAAAATCTCACCTAGTTCTGAGAACAACCCCTTACAATGATAATAAGGTTTCAAAATGCAGTGTCCCTGATGTCTTCCACTAGTCACTTTAGGTGTTTTCTATCATGTCTGCCAGTCAACTTTATCTCTAGAAATCATTATCTGGATTTCATCTGAGATCAAACAAGATTTTTAGTGGACTGATACTGATATTCAATCTTTCAACTTTGCTTCCCTGTCCAGGCACTGGAATGCATATCTGGTGTCTCTATATCTCTTCCAAAACTCTGTTTTCAAATGTTGCATTTTCATTTGGAGGGAAAAAAACAAACAAACAAACAAAAATAAAAAAAATATTCAAATACATTATAAGTCTGAACAAATGTGCTTTTTTCAGGGTGAATTAGTGCCTTTCTGTTCCCCATTGTTTTCCTTACAATGTTGGGACCTCATTTTGTGAACCGTGCTAGATTGTGTGTGGTCTACAACTTAAGGATATATGAGTTATACATACCACTCTCAATCATCTAGCAGCAGTCCTGGTTAACCGGAGAGGTTCCAGCAGACTGGAAGCTAGCAAACGTAACGCCTGTCCACAAGAAGGGCCGGAGAACGATCTGGGGATCTACGGGCCTGTCAGCCTGAGCTTGGTTCCGGGCAAGGTTATGGAAGAGATCATCCTGAATGCCATTACATAGCACATGCAGGAAAATCAGGGAATCAGGGCCAGCCAACATGGATTTATGAAACGAAGGTCATGCTTGATCAATCTGACCTCTTGTGACAAAGTAACCTGCTTAGTAGATGAGGGAAAGGCTGTGGATGTAGTCTATCTAGACTTCAGTAAAGCATTTGACACAGTTTCTCACAGCATCCTCCTAAATAAATTGGCTCCTCGCAGCTTAGATAGGTGAGCTCTTTGATGCGTAAAAAACTGACTGGATGGCTGGGCCCAGAGAGTTGTGGTCAATGGAGCTATATCCAATTGGCAGCCAGTCACAGCGGTGTTCCCCAAGGCTCAGTTTTGGGGCCAGTGCTTTTCCACATCTTTATAGATGATCTGGATGTGGGGATTGAGGGCATCCTCAGTAAATTTGCAGATGACACCAAGTTGGGTGGGAGTGTCGATCTGCTTGAGGGTAGGAAGGCTCTTCCCCCAGAAGGGACTTGGACAGGCTGGATCAATGAGCTGAGACCAACTATATGAGGTTCAACAAAAACAAGTGCCAGTCCTACACTTCGGCCACAAAAAACCCCATGCAGCATAACAGGTTGGGGGAAGAGGGGTTAGAAAGCAGCCAA